>NW_006409022.1:67566-71506 GCF_000296735.1 Chrysochloris asiatica | reverse complement strand
GCTCCGATCCTTCTCCCATGTGTTCTCACCCAAGATGGCAGCTCCTGGAGCAGCCGAGCATCCCTGACTAAAAAGCAATAGATTTCTTGTGTCTGCCACAAATTTCCCAGCTGTGAGCCTTCCAACCTTTTAAATATTCCTTTATGTGTGGTTCAGAGTTCTGGGACCAGCCCCTGAGCCTGCTTGGTCAGGTATTCTGTGTGGTTGTTGGCGGAGCTCCTTACTGCACTTCCACCAGATCTGCCATCTTGTTTGTTCTCCCACAATAAACATTTTAAAAGTGAAAAAAACCTAACAAAAACAAGGAAAGTCAATAAATAGTCCACAAGACTGTAGAACCTGTTTGCAAATCACATATCTGATAAGGAGCTGTTATCTAGACTATATAAAAAACCACCTACAGCTCAATAATAAAAACACAAATAACCGAATTATGGGCAAAGGCTTTGAATAGAATTTCTCCAGTGATGATATACAAATGGCTAACAAACACATGAAAAGATGACTGACATCCTTAGCCATTGTTTTATTTAAGTGCTGTTGAGTAGATTAAGACCCATAGTGACCCTATATAGGGTTTCTGAGGTGGTGAGCTTGAACCGCCAACCTTGCAGTTCAAACCAACTTTGCAGTCCAGTGCATTAACCCACAGCATCACACCAGGACTCCTCCTTAGCCATTATTGTTTTAGGTGCCATCGAGTCGGTACCGACTCATAGTGACCTTATGAACAGCAGAACGAAACAATGTCCAATCCTGGGCCAACCTCACTACTGTTGCCACATATTGAGTCCATCAATGCTGCCACCTGGCCAATCCATCTCATTGAGGGTCTTCCTCCTTTTCTCTGACCCTCCATCTTACCAAATATAATATCCTTCTCCAGCGACTGTTCCCTCCTGACAGTATGAGAGACGAAGCTGGAAAGGCAAGGCAAAGGATTGTTCCCTAGAAACCTCTAGCCCTGCTGATTCCTTGATTTATTCCAGAGTAAGACTGATTTCAGACTTCTGGTCTCCAAAATTGAGAGGGAATGAAGTTGTGTTGGTTGATGACACTAAATTTGTGATAATTTGTTAGAGCTGCCATAGGAAATTAATACAGCAGTTATACTAATTTGTGCATGTCTTCTAAATTTACACTTAAGTATTTTAATTTTCTTTGAGCATTAATTTTTATTTTTTTTATTTTTTTTGCTTTCATGTGTTCACTGCTAGTATGCAGAAATACAACTGGTTTTTAGATGTCGATTTGGTGTCCTGACACCCTGCTGAACTGACTCATTAGTGACTTGGATTGTATTCTTTGAGTTGTGCAAGCATTCTCACTCTCCTTTTCTGAGTTGTTTCTCCCTCATTAGCACAAACCCACTAACCCCTCATGTGCTTAGCTTTTGATTTGCTCTTGCCATTTTGATCCCATATGTTGTTGTTATTGTGTGCCATTGAGTCGATTCTAATCCGAGAAGCTGGGTTATATGAAGAAAAATGTGGCATCAGAATTGGACGCAGACTCATTAAAAACCTGTGTTATGCAGGTGATATATAACATTGCTTACTGAAAGTGAAGAGAACTTAAAATACTTGTTGATGAAGATCAAAGACCACAGCCTTCAGTATGGATTGCATCTCAATATAAAGAAAACAAAAGTCCTCACCACTGGACCAAGAAACAACATTTTTATCAATGGAGAAAAGATTGAAGTTGTCAAGGACTTCCTTTTTCTGGGATCAACCATTGACACTCATGGAAGCAGAAGTCAAGAAATCAAAGGACGTATTGGGTTAGGCAAATCTGCTGCACTAGATTTTTCTAAAGTGTTGAAGAGCAAAGATGTCAGCTTGAGGACTGAAGTACATCTGACCCAAGCCATGGTATTTTCAATAACCTCATATGCATGCAAAAGTTGGACAGGGAATAAGGAAGATCATAGAAGAATTGATGCGCTTGAGCTATGGTGTTGGAGGAGAATATTGAAATTGCCATGGGCTGCCAAAAGAGCAAACAAATCTGTGTTAGAAGAAGTACAGCCAGAGTGCTCCTTAGGGGCCAGGATAGCCAGATGTCATCTCTCATACTTCGGACATATTGTCAGGAAGGACCAGTCACTGGAGAGGGATATCATGTCTGGTAAGGCAGAGGGTCAGAAAAGAGAGGAAGACCCCCAGTGAGATGGATTGGCAAAGTGGAAGCATCAAGGGCTCAAACATGGCAACAATGTGAGGTTAGCCAAGGACCGGGCAGTGTTTCGTTCTGTTATGCTTAGGGTTGCTATGAGTCGGCACCGACTCAATGGTACCTAAAAACAACAACAACATCTATATCTGAAGTCCTAGGGACATATCTATTAATAAATATCAAATGAAAAGCAAGGTCGGTTGAAGAGTGAAGAACATCCACATAATATTAAAATCAAATTTAGATGACTGCATATGCTATCTCAAAATAAAGAAAAACTTCATAATAAAAGAAAAAAGAAATAATAATGGAAAATAAAATATTTCAATATATTAAAATTTAATATTGCTAATGTCAAAATGCCTCCAGAAACAATTTTAAAGGTAAACTACAAATGAGGGAAAACATTTGTCATCTTAAGTATGACAGAGATATAGGTCAGTATCATTACTATCAATGCATGCTTACAAAACAAAAGATGAATAAATTGATAGGAATAGCCAAATCATGATAGAAGAAATACATATGGATAAGCAACCTGATAAAATGTTACATTTGTCTTATTAACAAAGAAATATAAATTAAAACAAGACAAATTCAAACTGCCTCAGATATTTTAATAATAATACTCACTGTTGGCCACAATACAGAAAACAGCACATGATAATAACATTGACTGTGAAAATGAAAACTTGAAGAAAAAAAGAATGACCATTATTGTTGCTGTTATTCTTAAGTGTCATCGAGTCAGTTCTGACTCAGATCAACCCTGTATAACATTTCCAAGGAGCAGCTGGCAGTTAGGAGTCCAGTGCTTATCCTACAGCCCTATACATTAGGACCCCATGAATGCCTATAAGATAGGATTAGTAAATTGAATTGTGGAACATTGACAGGATGGAATGCTACGTAGCCATTTAGAATAATTTTAAAGAACACGAGTATGAGATTATTCTCATGTCATATTATTACGTATAAAACCAATATGTAAATTATTTTGTTTTCTCAAGTATAATCTATATATCTTTATGTCCTTGATTCTATATTAATATTTGCTCCTCTTCCATTTCCCTGATCCCTGTATCTTCCCATAAGAAACACCTGCTGGTCCCTACCTCTAAATCTTCTCAACCTGGTCTCAAGGGGTGGTAGTGGTGTGCTGTGGAGTCGGTTCTGACTTATAGCGACCCTGTAAAGGGTTTCTGAGGCTGTAAATCTTTACTGGAGCAGAAAGACTCATCTTTCTCATGCAGAACAGCTGGTAGTTTTGAACTGCTGACTTTGAGGTTAGCAGCCCGACTTGTAACCACTACGCTACCAGGTCTCAAGTTGTTGCTGATGTTATGTGCCGTGGAGTCGGTTCCCACTCATAGCGGCCCTGTACAGGGTTTCCAAGGCTATAAATCTTTTTTTTTTTAGGCTATAAATCTCTACGGGAGCAGAAAGCCTCATCTTTCTCTCGCAGAACAGCTGGTAGTTTCAAACTGCTGACCTTGCAGTTTGCAGCCCAATTCGTAACTACTACGCTAGCAGAACTCCTTCCAGGTCTCAAGTTGTTGTTGTTGTCAGGTGCCATCATGTCGGAACCGACTAATAGCGACCCCATGCAGCAGAACGAAACAATTCCCGATCCTGGGCCAACCTCACTACCGCTGCCACACTTGAGTCCATCAATAATGCCACCTGGCCAATCCATCTCGTTGGGGGTCTTCCTCTTTTTCTCTGACCCTCCACCTTACCCAGCATGACATCCTTCTCCAGC
>NW_006409022.1:20823-65933 GCF_000296735.1 Chrysochloris asiatica | reverse complement strand
ATCAAGAAAAGATGGAAGGAATACACAGAGTCATTGTACCAAAAGGAAATGGTTAATGTTCAACCATTTCAAGAGGTACCATATGATCAAGGTCTCATGTAGGGCCAGATAATTTTCCTTTCTAGCAAGTTCCCAGGTGATCCTGGTGCTATTGGTAAATAAACCATATTTTAAGAATGGTATTAGAAGGCAACATAACATTCCCAAGTCTCATCTGTGTGCCGTCTTTCCAAAAGTTCACTGATCTATTAGCACACACACAAGTACCACAAAACCAGCCCCCAACCCAGAAAACTTAGCTTTGGGTTTCATGTCCCTGATGACCCCTTTCATCCCCAGTGCTCCCCTCTGATGTAATCATCACTTTCATTCTCTGCTCTCATCCCTGTCTCTATGCCAAGCAGGTCTTCATTCACCTCTTCCCTTTGACTCATGGAAGCACTATCTTAGCCTACAGTCTGAGCCTTGCTGCTTTCTAGACCTGAGACTCTTGATGGGATTCTGCACAGGAGTATGGGACTAGACCATGCCTGGGAGACAGAAAGACAGGAGACAAATTTCTACCCATGAGACCTCAGCAGGCCTCAGGGAGACAGCACCTCAGGGAAATGGCTTCTTGGTGCATAAAGGGGTGCAGAGACCATGGGCGTTAGTGCTTGAAGCCTGCTCAAAGTTGCCCCTCCCACCTATGTAGCACTACCTCATAAGCCAGACATGCCCAAATCAAAGTGGCCATGTGAACATGGACATGGACAGCGGGCAACCATGATGGCTTGAAGTCCCCAAAGAAGCCCCCCACCCCCAAATCTCTGGTACCTCTCAGGAATAGAAGAGGCCCTCTAATAATACATGACCTTGAACTTTGTTTCACCCAGTAATTGGATGGAGAGAAGATGGGGATTTAAACCGTTACAGCTCACTAAGCCTGTCCTGAGATACACACTACCCAGAAGGCACAGTAGGTAAATGCATACGCTTTAAATTAGTGCTTTGAACAAAACCACAGATAAAACTTGGTCTAGGTGAGTTTGGTTGGAATCTGATGGGGGAACCGAAAGTCTCCTTTCTATCTGACTGGAGGTTGTCCTAACCTATGAACTGATGCCATTCTTACCTTTCAGGATCTGACTCAGGAGCAAAGAGCCTCCATCAAACACTTCAGGTAGTAGAGAAGAGGTTCAAAAGCATTTCCAAGTGGTCCTGCCCCAGTCCAGTTCTCTTACTTTTATTACCTCTCATAAAAGAAGCAGCATCTCATCAAATTGTGGCTCTGCTGTCTATCCTTGGACTCCAATTATTCACACACTATTGACTGGAAAGGACTTTAGCATGGGGGCAGCCCAACGTTGAGGGGTCCAGTGGGTACCCAATGTTCCCCTAGACATTCTTCTTCTTCATGGAAACACAGCGGTCTTGCAGTCATGCCAGTGAATAATTGTGAACTTAGCTTCCTCTCTCAAGGTAGGAAATCTGTAAAGTACAGGAAAAGTCCATCCTAGTCTTTAGAACTGCTCATTTACCTCACCTGGGATCAATGAGTTCAGCAGTTCACATTCAAGTCCTCTCAAGAAAGTCTCTTTGATGTTGCTCCTAGAACTACATAAGTGGATGAGAAAGTTATTTCAATTGCTTTTACTGAAGGCCACACTACTACATGCAAGGCAAGGAAGATACACCCTATCTACATTTTGCACGTTATAGCAAGGGTGTTGAATTTTATTGATGAACTCCTTGAACAAATAGTTATTGCTTACCCAGTATGTGTTAAGAGTTAGAATTAGATGTTATTATCTGGTGCACACATGCTGGGTGGATCTTGGTTAGATGACATTAGAGAGTCTAATTTGAATAGAGAATGGATCTGGGATGTTAGCCTTGCCTTGCATGTAGTATTGTGGCCTTCATTAAAAGCAATTGAAAGAACTTCATGATTTACTTGGGCAGTTTTTTGAGCAACGTCAAAGAGACTTTCATGAAAGAACTTGAGTGTGTGAACTTCTATGCCCATTAATACCAACTGAAACAATTGAGCAGTGGTATTGATGGGGATGGACTTTTGTGATACTTTGCAGATTTCTTCCCTTGAGAGGGGAAGATTAGTTCCCACTTACACACTGACCTGGATGGAAGACCACTGTGTTTACTTGAAGAAGGGTGATGCCTGGGGGATTGTTGGTTACCCACTGGAGCCCTCCACCTTGGGCTGCCACCATGCTAATGTCTTTTCCAGTCAACAGTGTGTGAAATGGACAGACTACAGAGTCACAATGTGATGAGAGGTTGCTTCTCTTGGGAGAAGACCTATTGAAAATGCATTTGGAAAATGCTTTTACTTGGTGTATTTGTTCCTAAGTCAGCTGCTGCAAGGGAAGGATAGAACCAGGGGTCAGCCCAGTATGTAGGTTAGTTTGGCTTCCAATCAGAAGAAGTCTTTCAGTTCCCATATGAGATTCTACCATGCTCACCCAGGTCAAGTTTTATCTGGGGTTTGGTTCAAAGTCCTAACAGATTTACTGAGCTGTGATATCTTAAATCCCCATCTTTCCTCCATCCAATTCCATGGTGAAGCAAAGTTCAATCTTATGTATTAGAGGTACTCTCCTATTCCTGAAGGAGCTCCGGTAGTGCAGTGGTTACAAATCGGTCTGCAAGCTGCAAGGTCAGCAGTTCGAAACTACCAGCTCTTCCGCGGGAGAAAGATGAGGCTTTCTGCTCCCGTAAAGATTTACAGCCTCAGAAACCCTGTACAGGGTCGCTATGAGTCGGAACCGACTCCACAGCACATAACAACAACAACTCCTATTCCTGAGCTACAGGAGAATTGAGGTGGGGGGGCTTTTTTTTTTCTTAAATGTTTTATTGTGAATTATGTGATAGTTTACATGGGAGAACATTAGTTTTACATTCATTCTATCGTATATCGTCTCATTGTCATGGTTACAATCCCCTCCATGTAATCCTTACCCCGTGCCCCCAGGTCTTCAGCACACAGTTGCTCTCCTCTCTGGATCTGAAGTCTCCAGCTGCTCCATCGTTCCACGTCATCATCTCTGGCTCCATCTCAGGCATCGGGCTGCTAACCTCAAGGTCAGCAGTTCGAGACTACCAGCTGTTCCATGGGAGAAAGATGAGGCTTTCTGCTCCCATAAAGATTTACAGCCTTGGAAACCCTGTACAGGGTTGCTATGAGTTGGAACCTACTCCACGGCAGATAACAACAACAATAACATCTCACCTCCGACTATAGGAGATGTCTTGTTCAAATGTAGTAAGATTCCCAGTTAATACTGTAATTTGACTGCCACTATTAAATAAGGAGTCCCGGAGTGCCACTCTCGGCTAATGTGCTGTACTACAAAGTTGTTTGAGCCTCACAGTCAGTGGTTCAAGCTCACCAGTTGCTCCTTGGAAACCCTATACAGGGTCTCTATGGGTCGGAGCCAACTCGACGGCACTTAACAACAACAACAACAACATTGAATAAAGAGATGAAGATTTGCCAATTGATGCATAACAATAGATTTTAAAGTTAATTCAGAAGTTTTGTTGTATGTTATGTTATTATTATTCTATGCTATGTTATAAGATTCCGACTCATAGCAATCCTGTATAGGGTTTCTGATGCTGTAAATCTTTACAGAAGCAGAAAGCCTCATTTTTCTCCCATGGAGCAGCTGGTCGCTTTGAACTGCCACACTTGTGGTTAGCAGTCCAATGCTTAGCATACCTTTGCTTCTGTTCTACTTCGTAATTTGTTGTGTTGTATCTGGGATCTTAAAAGCTTGAAAGTGGCCATCCAAGATACAACAATTAATTTCTATTCAACTGGAGCAACAGAGGATAAGGAAAGTTGGGAGTAGGTGGAGGAAATTAAATGTGTGGTTATTTGCCTCCTTGGAAATTGTTTTTCTCATGAAACCAGAAAACCTGAATGGTGCCCAGCTACCATTACTAAATTCTTTGATCAAAGATTTTATATAAGAATCTTGATCTAAAGGAGGAAAATGCAAAGCAGACTTTCAGATTCTCATGGACCTCAGATTTCCGGGCCCATGGAAGCTAGATAAAACCACTGAAACTTTTGTCCTGAGATAGTCTTTAAGTCACACACCAAAAATATCCTCTGAAGTCTTCTTAAAACCAAACAACTTGTTGTTGTTGTTGTTAAGTGGCATCTAGTCTGTTCTGACTCATAGCGACCCTGTATAGAGTTTAAATCTTTGCAGGAGCAGAAAGCCTCATCTTTCTCCCACATAGCAGCTAGTGGGCTCGAATTGCCAAATTTTGCTTAGCTTAATTAGTTTGAATGTGCTTCTTGAGCCCTTAGCTCTTCTAAGGGTTATATCTATATGGGATCAAATTGACAACATCAACTCAAAGATTAGACAGGATGTTGAATTTATGCTACTGGAGAAGGAACAATTTGGAAAAGGTGGACAACAATGGTTGCATAACTCAAAAAATATAATCAACATTACAGAATTGTTCATGTATCAATTGTTGCATTGCTGTATATTTCCAACAACAAGGAAAATGAAAATAAATTGAATTTTAAAATTATAGTTTTTAGAAATTAAAAAAAAATATATCTCTGTTGCTTCCATACTTTTGTTAAATTGTATTTTCAGCGGAATTAAATTGTGGACCTTTGTTTCATCTTTTTAGTTGTTTTTTGGTCTTTCTGTCTCTTTCTTCTGTCCTCCCTCTCTTCTTCTTTCTTATTTTATCCCTCCTGCCACATTTACTGATTTGATAGAGACTGAAGGAACCTCCAAGAATGAGGCTCTTCATGATCCTTCAAACCTGGAACTGAACTCACTCCCATGGCTCAACTATTAGCCAAGGAATAAACAGGCCTATAAGGTGAAAAACATTTGAGGGTTACGTACTCCTTAGAACAGCTACCCACCGGAGATCAAAAGAACAGCTTTTGCACAGGGATAAAGTGCAGTAAGCAGCTAGGGATAGGAAGAAGGACAAACGGAAATAGTCAACACAGGGAGGAAGTGGGAAGAGTGTTGTTACACTGTGGGGATTAAAAGCAGATGGAATATTCAATATGTATTGGTGAATATACACAAAATGGTGTTTTAGGGACATGGTCTCATGAGCCATCACAGCCAATTGACCAAATAAACTGTTTAGTGCTTCTACTTGTTGTTGTTGTTAAGTGCCGTTGAGTCATTCCCTACCCATAGGGACCCTGCATAGGGTTTCCGAGGAGCAGCTGGTGAGCTTGAACCACCAACCTTGCAGTTCAAACGGCTTTGCAGTCTGGCGCATTAACCCACAGCGCCACACCAGGACTCCAGTATCAACAATTATATTTCCTACTGTCTTAAAAGCTTGCAAGTGGTCACCCAAAGCACAACTATTTTCCTGAAGCAACAAAGAAAGGAGGAGAGTCAGGAATAGCAGGAAGGAATGAAATGTGTGGCTAATTGCCTTCATGAACAACTGCTTTCTTTATCAAGAGACTAGAAAAAACTGGATGGTGCCCAGCAGCATTATTAAATATTTTGATCAAAGTCTCCATAGAAGAATTTTGATCAAAAGAGGGACAATACAGAGCAGAATTTCAAATGGACTCTAGACTTTCTCTGGATAAGGAAGCTGGAGGAAACCTCGATGCTTTGATATAATCCTTTGTATATATAATTTTGTTTATTTTCTTTCTGTTATTGAGAATCAATGCAGCAAATATACATCAATTCAACAGTTTCGAGTTTCTATTTGTACCATTTGCTGTTGCTGTTGCTAAGTGCCATTGAGTCGGTTCCGACTTATAGCAACCCAGTATAGAGTTTCTGAGGAGCGATTGGTGAGTTTGAACCACTGACCTTGTTCTACAAACCAACCTTGCAGTCCTGCACTTATCTTACAGTGCCACACCAGAAATCCATGACCTGGAATATATTTTTTGTGTTGTATAAGTTTTCTCACTCTCCTTTTATGCATTATTCTCCTCCATTAGTATAAACTCACTATCCCCTAAGGTATAAGCACCTAATCTTTTGAGTTGGTTTTAGCATTTTGATCCTATATGTTGTTGTTGTGTGCTGTTGAGTTAGTTCCAACTCATAACGATCCCATATAGGGTTTCTGAGGAGCATCTAGTAAGTTTGAACTGCCAACCTTTCCATTAGCAGTCCAATGCTTATCCTACAGCACCACACCAAGACTCCTGGATTCCATACAGATAGTTCTTAAAAGAGTATAATGCTCAAGGCAGACAGTTTTTACTAATTAAGCTAAACAATTGCTAGGTTTATAGCACTGAAGGAACTGAACTCACCCCTATGGCTCCGCTTTCAGCCAAACAAGAAAGAGGCCTTTAAGGTGAAATATAACATTAAAGAGATAGGCACTTCTTAGAATAAGATACTGGTGGTGATAGTGGTGGTGTGGCGTGGTGTCGGTTCCGGCTCATAGAGACCCCTGCATAGGGTTTACAAGGGCTTAAATCTTTATGGGAGCAGACAGCCTCATCTTTCTCCCGAGGAATGGCTGGTAGTTTCGAATTGCTGACTCTGAGGTTAGCAGCCCGACTCGTGACCACTATGCTACCAGAGCTCCTTAGAACAAAATAATAGACACATTATGATGAAATGTGCAAAGACCTGGAGTTAGAAAACCAAAAGGGAAAAGCACACTCAGCATTTCTCAAGTTGAAAGAACTGAAGGAAAAATTCAAGCCTCAGATGCAATAATGAAAAATTCTATGGATAAAATATTGAATGCCATCAAAAGAAGATGGAAGGAATACAGAGTTATTGCTTTAAAAAGAGTTGGTTGATACAAAATCATTTCAAGAGGTAGCAAGTGATCAAGAAATCTAAGCAGCAGTGAAAGCATTGGCAAAAAACAAGTCTCCAGGAATGGATGAAATACAAATAGAAATGGTTCAACAAAGTGATGCAGTGCTGAGGCACGGAATTGTCTATGTCAAGAAATTTGCAAGACAGGTACCTGGTCAACAGATTGGAAGTGATCCATGTATGCCTATACCAAAGAAAGGTGACCCAACAGAATGTGGGAGTCATTGAACAATATCACTAGTATTATAAGCAAGTAAAATTTTGCTGCAGATAATTGCTAAAATGGTTACAGCAGCACATCAACAGGGAGCTGCCTGAAATTAAAAGCCAGATTCAGAAGAGGACTTGGAACAAAAGATATCATTTCTTATATCATACGGATCTAGGCTGAAAGCAGAGAAGAAGTTTGCTTATGCTTCACTGACTATGCAAAGGCTTTCAACTATGGATAACATTATGAAGAATGGGAATTCCAGAACACTGTAGTTAAAAAAAATGATTTTAAAGCTAACATTTGTTGCTTGCATAGTAGGTATGTCAGATTAGAATTTGAATCCCACCTTTAACACACAGTAACTGTGTGACCTTCAAAAAGTTGCTTAACCTCTCTGTTTGTTTCTCCATCTGCAAAATGGAGATGATACTACAACCTATTCTGCAAGATTTTAAAGATAATTTGAAAAGATGATGCGACCAAGTGCATACCAAACAAGCCCAGTTGCCATCAATTTTGGTATTTGTTGACTCCATTTGTGTTAGAGTAAAACTGTGCTCCATAGGCTTTTCAATGACCTATTTTATTGGAAGTAGATTGTCAGGTCTTTCTTCTTAGGTACCTCTGGCTAAGCTAACGCCTCCAAACTTTCAGTTAGAAGTTGCTTGTGTTAATCTTTGCTCAACCACATAGTAAGCATCACATGTCTCATCGTGCTCTGGAGTTCATTTCCTCCTATTCTATTTCCTTAGGATCTTCACTCCATCTTATTAGCCCTGTGTTTCCTTCACTTCCCTCTGCTCTTCTCCACCCACCCCCCAACCCCCCCCCCCACACAGCCCCTCTCCCTCTCTGGGTCTAAAGTCCCCAGCCGCTCCCCCCCCCCCCCCCATTAAATGTATCAATTCAACTAGGAATAGACTATGGGCAAGAAGAACCTCTACATTGTAGCATTAGGATTTAGGGTTTAGAACAAGAGTTAAGACTAGGGCTAGGTGTAGTACTTGGGTAAGGGTTAGGACAAGGTCTAGGACTGGAGCTGATATTAGGGTCAAATTTAGAGCTATGGTTAGGCTCAGTGTGAGGGTTAACTTTAGGTTTAGGGTTAAGGTTACTGTTAGGTTTAGGACTAAGTTTAAGTAGGAATGGGTTTAAGAAAAATATTAATCAAATTCTAGGATTAGGATTTAGGGTTTAGTATTTACTGTAACAGATAGGGTTAGGGCTTGGGCTATGGCTTGGAAGTCCTGCTGTGGCACTGTGGGTTAATGTGCTGGACTGTAAAGCCTGTTTGAACTGCAAGATTAAGTAGAAGTAGGCAAAGATCTAGGGCAAGAACAACATCCAGTTCTAGGATTGGGGTACAAGGACTAGAATTTAAAGCAACCAATATGGTTAAGCATAGGGCTGGGCTGAGGATTACGCTTAGGATTTGGGTTAGGGCTGGGGTATGGAGCTAGGGCTAAGTTCACAAGTACTTCTAAGGTCAATTTTAAGGTTAAAGTGAGGTTTAAGGGTAGAATCCTCATTTCCAAAAACTAGAGAATAATTTTTAAGTTTATTCTTACCTGATTTTTTCCTTAGGGTTTCATTCAGCTGAACTCTTTCCTGTCTTGATTTCTGAGACACTGACTTCTATTGATATTTCTCCTCCCCACTGTATTCTAACTGCTTGTTCTTTTTTGCCTAATGCCTCAAAGTTGCTGTTCTTCAAGTTCTGTCCTCTGATCGCTTCTCTTTTCTTTCAAAGTGTTTTAATCCAGCTCATAGCAACCTTATAGGACAAAGTAGAACTGCTCCACAGTTTCAGAGACTGAATTTTTTGGTATCAGAAAACCTCATCATTCACCTTCAGAGATTCTGGTGGGATTGAGCAACTGAATTTACAGTTAGCAGGGCAAGCTTAACTCACTGTGCCACTAGAGCTGTTTTGTGGGTTTAATCATTCCAAACGTGTGGCAGCTCTAGAGGATAAGCACTGAACTACAAACCATAAGGTCGACACTTTGAACCCACCAGTGGATCTGCTTGAAAAAGATGAGGTTTTCTGCTCCGCTAAGATCTACAGCCTCAGAAATGGTATACAGGATTCTATGAGCTATGAGTTGGATCCTATTCATCAACTGAGTCCTAGTGTGGTGCTATAGAATAAGTATTGGACTGCTAAGTGGAAGGTCAGCATTTCAAACCAACCAACTTCTCAGAAACCCCATACATGGTTAAGATGAGTCCTAACCTACTCCATCACACTTAACAACAACAACCACACCCATAATTAAAAAATTCTACCTTTATACTAAGAACCTATTTCCAACTTAGACTTCTCTCCTTATAATCACATCCATAATTTTTGTCATTTAGTAGATGAGTACATAACCATGCTCATTTTACTCTATTTTTATTGCAAACTGTGTGAAATTTTATCAAGCAAATCAGTTTTCCATTCAATAATTCATATACATTATTTTCTTCTTTTTCCCCCTGTAACTTTCTACTGTGAACCATGTGATAGTCCAAATGGGAGAACACAAGCTCCACATTCATCCCATTGCACCTTGCTTCACTGCAATAACCACAATCCCCTTCATACATCATCAGACAACCAAAGGGCACACCCCACAAGCCTGCCCCCCGGCTGCCAGCACACAGCCCCTCTCCCTCCCTGAGTCCAGAATCCCCAGCCATTCCATCTCTCCACATCATCATCTCTGCCTCCATCTCTTACGTCACTGCTTCTCTGGGTAGGGTCATGCACTCCACTCTTCTCCCTTGATGGTCCCAGGGACCTCCTCTCCTGGACTGCAAAGTCAGCTACTCCCCTCCTTTTGTAACAAAATGTCTACCTTTACAGTCAGTCTTGATAGCAATTATTCACTATTGTACCACAATTGTCTTATCCCCATCTCCTTTTATCAGTCCCGCCCAGACAGATTAGAAACCACTCAGTGAAGAGTCTACCTTCCCCCACACCCTCTGGAACTAGGTTCCCTCTTGAAAGCTTGTAAGTCAGTCACTTCTTGCCTTTGTAGCCCTTCCCCTTTTGGGTAGCCAATGTCTAAGTTGCCCATCCCTGCCAACCCTGCATACCGAGGGGGTGGGAATGATTCATATACATTTTTTTTATCCCATTGATTGCAACCCCCAAAATGTAATACCACATATCCAACTTTCTAAATGTGTTTCCCTCCTTTTCCAGTCTTTTTTTTTTTTTTTTTTTTTAAAAAAAAAAAAAAAAACTTTATGAACTTTGTCCTTGGTTATCTGCGGCATACCTCAATCATGTTATTGTTTGGATGAAAATTGAGCCACAGGGGTGAAATCATTTCCAGTCCTAAAGGATGACTAATGACCTTAGTTTTGGTGTTTCACCAATCTGTATTTGAACAGTAAGCCTGGCTATTTTTACGATTTTAAGTTTTGTTCCACTTTCCCTCCCCCTACCTATCCAGGACCTTCTAATGTGATCGCTTTTCATGTTGTTGTTGTGAAGTGCCGTCGAGTCAATTCCGACCCATAGTGACAATGCATAGGGTTTCCGAGGAAACCACAGGTGAGCGGTTCAAATCCACCAGCTGCTCTTTGGAAACCATATACAGACTTGCTATGAGTTCAAATCGGCTCCAAGGCACTTAAAAACACCACCACCACCATATAATTTGCCTTTCTAGTGGGTCCCAGGTGGTCCTGGTGCTGTTGGTACAGGAATCCTGGTATAACACTGTCTGTGCTAGAATAAGATCCATGCGCCTACAGGGAAGCCCAGTTAATACCACTATTATTCATATTTACGTACCAACCACTAAAGCCAGTGAGGATGAAATAGAAGAATTCTACCAACTTCTTCAATCTGAAATTGATCAAACATGCAATCCAGATGTATTGATACTAATTGGAATTGGAATGCAAAGGTTAGGAACAAAGAGGAAGGATCAGTAGTTGGAAAATATGGCCTTGGTGATAGAAATGATGCTGGAGAATGCATGATAGAACTCTGCAAAACCAATGATTTGTTCATTTCAAACACGTTCTTTAGACAGATAGAATTTTGCAAAGTCAATGATTTATTCATTTTAGACAGCATAAGAGACGACTATACACTATACACATGGACCTCGCCAGATGGAATACATAGAAATCAAATTGACTACATCTGCGGAAAGAGACGATGGAAAAGCTCCATTATCATCAGTGAAAACAAAGCCATGGGCAGATTGAAAACAAAGCCACAGGCAGACCATCAATTGCTCATATGCAAATTCAGACCGAAGCTGAAGTAAAGGAAAATAAGTCTATGAGAGCCAAAATATGACCTTGAATATATCACACCAGAATTTAAAGGTCATCTGAAGAACAGATTTGATACATTAAAATTGCGGGATGACATCAAGAACATCATATATGAAGAAAGCAAAAAGTCATTAAGAAGACAAGAAAGAAGAAAAAGATCAAAATGGATGTCAGAAGAGACACTGAAACTTGCTCTCCAGCATAGAGATGCTAAAGCAAATGGAAGAACTGAGGAGGTATAAGAGATGAACAGAAACTTTCAAAGGTCAGTTTGAGGAGACAAAGTCAAATATTGCAACAAAATGTGCAAAGATCTGGAGCCAGTAAACCAAAAAGGAAGAATACCCTCAGCATTTCTCAAGCTGGGGGAACTGAAGAAAAAATTGAAGGGTTCTCTGGGCAAATTACTGCTCAGCATTTCTTAAGCTGAGGGAAATGAAGAAAAAATTCAAGCCTCGACTTTCATTATTGAAAGATTCTCTGGGCAAATTATTGAATGATGCAGAAAGCATCAAGAGAAGATGGAAGGAATACACTGAGTCACTGTACCAAAAGGAAATGGTTGATATCCAACCATTTCAAGAGGTAGCCTATGATCAAGAGCCAATGATACTGAAGGAAGAAGTCTAAGGTGCATTGAAGGAATTGGCAAAGAACAAGGGTCCAGGAACTGATGCAATACAAATTGAAATCTTTCAAGAAAGTGAGGCAGCATTGGAGGCACTCACTCATCTCTGCCAAGAAATTTGGAAGCCTACTAATTGGAGGAGATCCGTATTTGTGCCCATTCCAAAGAGAGGTGACCCAACAGAATGCAGAAATCATCGGACAATATCTCTGATATACCGTGCGAGTCAAGTTTACTAAAGGTAATACAGAAACGGATGGAAGCATACATTGACAGAGAACTTCCAGAGGTTCAAGCTGGATTCAGAAGAGGCTGTGGAACGAAGGATATCATTGCTAATGTCTGATGGAGCTTGGCCGAAAGCAGAGAATACCAGAAAGATGTTTACTTGTGCTTTGTTGACTACGCAAAGGCTTTTGATTATGTGGATCATGACAAGCTATGTTCAACATTGCAAAGTATGCGTATTCTTGAACACTCAATTGTGCTCGTGAGAAATCTGTACACGGACCAAGAGGCAGTTATTCGAACAGGACATGGGAACACTGAATGGTTTAAAATTAAGAAAGGTGTGCAACAGGGTTGTATTCTTTCATCATACTTATTCAGTCTGTATGCTGAGGGAATAATGTGAGAAGCTGGGTTCTATGAAGAAAAATGTGGCATCAGGATTCGAGGAAGACTCATTAACAACCTGCAATATGTGGTTGAAGAGGACTTAAAATACTTACTAATGAAGATCAAAGACCATGCATCTCAATGTAAAGAAAACAAAAAGCTTCACCACTGGACCAATAAACAACATTCTTATCAATGGAGAAAAGATTGAAGTTGTCAAGGACTTCATTCTTGGATCAATGATCAACATTCATGGAAGCAGCAGTCAAGAAATCAGACGATTAGGCAAATCTGCAAATCTTCAACACTTTTTAAAGTGTTGAAGAGCAAAGATGTCATCTTGAGGACTAAGGTGCGCCTGACTCAAGCCATAGTATTTTCAATAACCTCATATACATGCGAAAGCTGAACAGTGAATTGATGCTTTTGAGTTATGGTGTTAGAGGAGAATATTTAAAGTGTCATGGGCTGCCAAAAGAACCATCAGATCTGTGTTGGAAGAAGTGCAGCCAGTGTGCTTCTTGGAGGCCAGGATGGCCAAACTTCGTCTCTCATACTTCGAACATATTGTCAGGAGGGAACAGTCGCTGGAGAAGGATATCATGTTTGATAAAGTGGAGGGCAAGAGAAAAAGAGTAAGACCCCCCCAGCGAGATGGATTGGCAAAGTGGCAGCCTCAGTGGGCTCAAGCGTGGCAACAATTGTGAGGTTTGCCCAGGATCAGGCAGTGTTTCGTTTTGTTGTCCATAGGGTCGATATGAGTTGGTACTGACTCAATGGCACCTAACAACAACACCAACATCAGCACACACATTAGTACCACCACACTCGGCCCAACCCAGAAAACTTAGCTTTGAGTTTCATGTCCCTGTGACCTTCCCCTATGTTCCCCTCCAATGTAATCACCACTTTCAGGCTTTGCTTTCATCCCTGTCTCTATAACAAACAGGTCCCCAGCTTTTACATCCCTTTGCCTCATGGAATTGTTAACTTGTTAGCCCACAGTCTGCAGCTGGGCTGTTTTTTAGAATCCTGAGCACTTTTCTAGAATCCTGAGCACTGTGCCTGAAAGCAGAAAGACAGGAGACAAATTTCTACCCATGAGACTTCAGCAGGACTCAGGGAGACAGCACCTAAGAGGAAACGTTTATTGGTTCATGGAGGGCATCTGTTGTTGCTCTTAAGTGCTGTCAAGTCGGTTTCTACTCATAGCGATCCTGTATGGGGTTTCTGGGGAGTAGCTAGGTTTCAACAGGCACCTTACGGTTTTAACCAAGCTTGCGGTGCCACACCACAACTCCAGCTAGACTCAGCCCTTCCCAGGCATGTCTCACTGGCTCAGAAGCTAGAGATACCCACCTCTCAGTAACCATGTGGACATGGACATTGATGGTAGCAGGAACATCCATGATGGTTTAAAGTCCCCACAGAAACCACCTCTCACCCAATTCTCAGGTAGTTCTCAGGAATAGAATGTGGTGTTGTTGCTAAATGCCATTGAGTCAATCTCAAATCATATCGACCCTGAGTAGTTTCCGAAGAGTGGCTGGTAAGTTTGAACCACTGACTTTGTGGTTCAAACAACTTTTCGGAATAGGACCTCTAATAATACATGAGTTTGAACTTTGCTTCACCTTAGTAGTGATTGGAGGGAAGATGGGGATGAAAGCTGTTACATCTCAGTAAACTGGTTCAAGATACATACTACACAGACGATACATTTGGTAAATCGCACACACTTTATTAGTATTTATGGCTTTGAACCAAACCAGAAAAAAAAAAAAATCTCTGTGAGTTAAGTAGACTCTCATGAGGTAATTGAAACACTGCGTTTCTAGTTATAGTGTGTACACCAGATAATAATGTATAATTTGAACTCTTAACACATACTGGGAAGAAATAACTATTTGATCAAGGAGTTAATGAATACAATCCAATGTCTTAGCTATAACCTACAAAATCAGCTATGTCAATCCAAGAGATCTGTCTGCTCTCTTGTTCCTAAAATGTGTGCATGAACATCTCCTCCTTCCTCATTTCTTCATGCTCTTTTTGGCTCCAACTAGCTGAGGTCTCACTTGCTGTGGAGAGCCAGTGTGTCATTTCATGATATTCACATCCCAGAGGCTCCAGCTTCTTTAGAATCATGCAAATTTCCTAGAAATGAGAGACACAAAGAACAGGTCCTCCCTTTGAATGCCGTCAAAATAAAGCAAGAAGCCTTAAGAACACTGCTGCACTTTACAGCTAACAA
This sequence comes from Chrysochloris asiatica, assembly GCF_000296735.1. NCBI lineage: Eukaryota > Metazoa > Chordata > Mammalia > Afrosoricida > Chrysochloridae > Chrysochloris > Chrysochloris asiatica. Next base: position 51,114 of record NW_006409022.1, on the reverse strand, counting down.
TGACATTCTCAAGGAGAAGGAGCATTCTTAGGATAGAATGGATGTTATGTTTTAAGCAGGGCCTTTTCCAGTCAAGGATCTGGTTGTATGCCAACACAGGCAGTTAAGGAGAAGACAGAGAGGAGAAAAAGAGCAAGTTTCGGAACTTAAGCCACTTCAGGGTGTTCCCCAAGTGGTAGAAGACCTCCATGGCCACCACCTGTGAACAACTTAAATGCAGTTGGAGAAACTCACCAATTAAGGATTATGATTTTAAACGCAACCCTACCTTGCTTAGAAACAACACACACACATAAAGGCATAATATGAAACTGGGGAAAGAGGTGCACATGTGGAAATAGACATACTGTGTAATAAAGCATGGTTATTGCTTGAGGAGGGCAATAAATATGATCATATTTTTGTTTAATAAATTCTCTTGCATTTGTTGTTGTTGTTAGGTGCCATCGAGTCGGTACTGACTCATAGCGACCCTATGGACAACAGAACAAAACACTGCCCAGTCCTGGGCCAACCTCACAATTGTTGCCACACTATAGCCCATTGATGTTGCCACTTTGCCAATCCATCTCACTGGGGGTAAACATCTCCCGGCATACTAAACCATGTGGTTGTCAGATTCACAATGGCCAATACCAGTCCATTTAAGCTCACTAATGTCTAAAATATCAATGTTTAGGCATTCCATTTCATTTTTGACAATTTCCAATTTTCCTAGATTTATACTTTGTACATTCCATGTTCTGATTATCAGTGGATGTTTACAGCTGTTTCTCTTCATTTTGAGTTGTGCCCATCAGCAAATGAAGGTCCATTTGCGTCATCACGGTCAACTCTGCTTTGAGGAGGCAGCTCTTCCCCAGTCACATTTTGAGTGCCTTCCAACCTGAGGGGCTCATTTTCTGGCACGATATCTGGCAGTGTTTCTCTGCTATTCATAAGGTTTTCAGCGACTAAATATTTGGAAATAGTTCGTCTCTCCTTCCTAGTCTGTCTTTTTCTGGAAGCTCATCTGAAACCTGTCTACCATGGGTGACCCTGCTGGTATTTAAAATACCCGTGGCATAGCTCCCAGAATCACAGCAACTCACAAGTCACCACAGTACAATAAATTGACAGACGAGTGGTGGTCTCTCGCATTTATAGCAGGCCAAATGCCAGGAAAACACATCACACTCGGTCTCATATGTTGTTGTTATGTGCCGGCATGTCGGTTCCGACTCATAGCGACCCTGTGTGGGGTTTTCAAGGAGTGGCTGGCGAGCTTGAACCGTTGGCCTTTCCGTTCAAATTGACCAGTGTATTAACTCGCAGTGCCACACTGGGACTCTGCCTGGTGAGCCATCCCAACCCTACCCCCCTCAGTCCCCCACGAGGTCTAGGCCTGACTTCCCTCTTGCTGGGATGCAAAGGCTTTCTTACCATTGGATGACTTGGTGTTCTGCTTCTGAGTTTGTTGATTTCCTGCGCGTTGACAAGGGTTCCAATTGTGCACAGTGGGGTTTATGAAGGTGGTCATCCCAGACCCTTCCTCCTTGGCATGGCATCTTTGGCCCCACACACGGGCCATCTCCTCCTGTGACCCTCCTGCAGCCCACAGATCAGGGTTATAGATCCTTTGAGGATGAATCTGGGGTGGGGCTGCTGCTCCCGCTGCTGCTCCTTCTGTCTCCATGACAACTGTGGGTGGGGGAGGTGGTGAATATGAGATGTCATTGAGCATGGTATGGGGTATGGAAATGAATGTGACAGACTCAGTAATAAAAGGGCCTGGATGACCTGGTTACAGGGCTCTGGGATCCCTCCTAGTGGACCTTTGCACCCCACCTGCCCTTTGCCCTTGTGGCCACCAATTTACCTGCACCCTGAGACCAAGTCTTGGCCCACTGTGCCTGGGCTGGCAGCCTGACATCTGCCACCAGGGACTGTGGACCCAAATAGGCCAATCTCTTTGCCTGGAACAGCTGTGTGCACAGCAAGTTGCGCTCCTGCATTAACTTCTTCAGGAACTCCTGCGCTTGGTACAACTGTGCAGCCATCTGCCGGCGCTCCTCTTGCAGCTTCTGCAGCTGGGAGGACAGGGCCCAGGTGGTGGTTTCTCGCTCAGAAATCTGATCCAGCAGCCGCTGCACCTTACTTAGCTGCCATTGCTGCTGCCGCTCCAGAAAACGCACACCCAGTGCCAGCCCGCTCCAGGTGCAAGCCCTCTTGACGGCGCGGGGCACCTGCGGGTCCATCACAATGACACGGAGCTGGTCCTCCACCTGGTGCCAGGGACGCGAGCGATAGGCCGAGTAGAAACCCGGGCTGCCGCCATCATTGAGAACCTCTTCGTTGATGAACGTGACTACCTCGTAGTGGCGGAACCCGCTCTTGGGGTCTCTGAAATTCACAGCCATGGCTGCTGTGGCCTAGATGCTGCTACCACTGGGTCAGCCCCTCACTGCCTTGCTCCTTCCCAACGCAGCTCTTGCCTAGTCCTGGCCTCCTCCTCGGCCTATCTCTGCCCTCTCTTCCTGACTTTCCTCACAGACACTAAAACTGAGTCCCTCACCACGCCAACGCCTACAGAGGTGACGGTGCACCACCTCACAGAAAGCACGCAACCTTGTCGCAATGCCTTCTGGGATTAGATGCCACGGGAGTGTGCAGCGCCCCCTAAGTGGCGGGCTGACTGTGGGGCAGTTCATGTGTGTTGGACGGTGTGGGGGGAGGCCCTGTGTACGGCGCATGAATTTCTGTTTAGTCCACAGATGACTCTTGTTTCCAGCTTTCTAGAATTTTCATAGGACCATGCCCAGTCAAATGGAATGAATTTCTAACTTGGCGTCCTGGATGACAGATAGATTCATGAGGGTTGCTGTTGACTAGGCTCCCTGGAATCCTGGTGACACAATGGTTAAGCCCTCAACCGTTAACCAAAAGTTTTGCAGTGGTGGTGGTGGTGGTGGTGGTGTGCGGTGTCATAGCAACCCTGTACAGGGTTTCCGAGGCTGTAAATCTTTACGGGAGCAGAAAGCCTCATCTTTCTTTCACGGAACGGCTGGTAATTTCACAGCCCGACTCGTAACCACTGTGCTACCAGAGCTCCAACAGGTTTGCGTTTGGAACCCACTAGTCGTTCCGGGGGAGTAAAGACCTGGCGATATGCTCCCATAAAGCCTAGGAAACGTATTTGGCAGTTCTACTCTGTCATATATAAGGAGCTCTGGTAGCGTAGTGGTTACAAATCGGGTTGTGAATTGCAAGGTCAGCAGTTCGAAACTACCAGCTGCTCCGAAGGAGAAAGATGAGGCTTTCTGCTCCTGTAAAGATTTACAGCCTCGGAAACCCTGTTCAGGGTCTCTATGGGTCGGAACCGACTTGACGGCACTTAACAACAACAACTCTATCCTATAAGGAGTTCTGGTAGTGTAGTGGTTACGAATCGGGCTGCTAACCTCAGGGTCATCAGTTCGAAACTGCCAGCTGTTCCGCGGGAGAAAGATGAGGCTTACTGTTCCCATAAAGATTTACAGCCTTGGAAACCTTATACAGGATAGCTATGAGTTGGAACCGACTCCACGGCACATAACAACAACAACTCTGTCATATAGCGTCATAGAGGAATCACCTAGATTGCACACAACAATGAGACAGTCTTCAGCTATCTACACATTTCTTTTCTCCCTCATCCTAAACCAAGCCCCTGTCATGGAGAAAACCAAGCAGTTGAATCATGAAACCCCTTAGCTTTCCTTTGCTAGACTGTCTTTTCTTGCTCTAGTGTTCAGTCCATCACATTCTATTTCTTTAGTGTCTTCTTGTTAGCCCTGTGTTTCCTTCACTTGCCCATTCCCTCCTCCCCCCAGAGTTAAGTTTAGCAATTCAAATAGGAATAAGTTATGAGCAATAAGGACATCCATTTCTAGAATTAGCGCTTAGGGTTTAGAAGAAGGGTTAGAAGTAAGGCTAGGTGGAGTGCTTGGGTAAGGGTTAGGCTATGTTCCATTGACATCCTATGACCTTGAGATGAGAGAGAGAATAGGAAATATGCAGAGGCTGAGTGAACCACTGAAACTACTGCCTTGCCATACTTTGCTTATACCAGCCAGTACACTAGGATTCATACTCAAGCAGTATTAGCCAATGCTATAAGCAGTCTGATATCACAGCTTCAGTTTTGTGCAAAGGGAGTCCCTGAGTGATGCAGATGTTTAAAAAGCTTGCCTTATGAGCAAAAGATGGGAGGTTCTGGTGCATCCAGAGTGGCCTTGGAAAAAGGTCTGGCAATCTACTTTAAAACAGTCATTGAAAACATTATGGAGCCCAATTCTACTTTGACACAAATGGGTTCACCACGAGTCAGAATCAACTTGAAAGCAATTGTTGTTGTTGCTAGAGGCTGTTGAGGTGATTCTGACTCATAGTGACTCTATGCACAGCAGAAGGAAACACTGCCCTGTCCTGTGTCATCCTTACATTGTTGTTATGTTTCAGTCCATAGCTGCTGCAACGATATCAATCCATTTTGTTGGGGGTATTCCTCTTTTTGTTGTCCTTTCCTTTATCAAGCATGATATTCTTCTCAAGGACCAATCCCTCCTGATAACATGTGTGAAGTATGAGAGATAAAGTCTCTCCATCCTGGCTTCTAAGCAGTATTTTGGTTGTACTTCTTCCAACACAGATTGATTTATTTTTCTGAAAATCCATGCTACTTTTAATATTCTTCAACAATACCATAATTCAAATGCATCAATTATTTTATGGTCTTCCTTATTAACTGCCAATGTTACACATGCATTGGTTATTTGTTTTTAGAAGAAAATACCATTGAAAATATCATTTTCAATGGCAAGAACAGAAGTCTATGATTGCTAAAATGTTCTATTTTAAAGCAGTTTGAATATCCTATATTCATTTTTATTTCCTCCTGATGCTGTGTATGTGCATGGTATGTATGTCAGAACAGAATTTGAATCCCTGCTAAAACACTCTGTAGCTGTGTGAGCTTCTACAAGTTAAACTCTCTAAGCCTAAATTTCCCCATCTGAAAAATGGTGGCGATACTACTACTTATCTTGTAGGGTTTGAAAGAGATTTTACAAGATAATGCCACCAAGTATATACCAAACCAGTTACCATCAATTAGGACATATGGCGATTCTCTGTGCATTAGAGTAGGACAGTGGTCCATAGAATTTTTAATGACTGATATTTTAGAAGTAGATTGCCAGGGTTTCTTCACAGGGCCTCTAAGTGGACTCAAAACTCCAACTTTTCAATTAGCAACTGAGTGTGTTAACTGTTGCTGAACCACGTAGTAGCAATAAATATTACTTTTTCATTTTAAGTTACAATTATCTGGACAGTTTCCCTAAAAGTGGTAAAAGTTAAAAGTTTAAATGACATCATGGAAAAAGGAAATGAAGAGAAAGAGTAGCACCGAGATAAAACCTTAAGTAGTGCTTTAGTGACTGTGCCACCAAGGCTCCTAAAAAATTACAGAGACTACATTTCAAAAGAGATATACAGGAATTGGGAAGTTATAGAATAAGACTCACCTAATCCATTTGAGTGCAGTATATATATCTTGGATTTAAAGAACTAATTTTTATTATTCTGCTTAAATTAAGGGAACAAACAGATGATATCTGCCAAGGAAGCTTCAAAAAACACGCAAAATGAGGGCATTGTGCATTGTATTTATCAAAATGTTCTAAAACTACAATAAAAAATTACTAGATGGGTGTCAGGATAGTCCAATGGAAAAAGCACAATCCAAAAATGGACACGAGCATCTGTGTATATATTTGGTATTCGAAAAAAACATTCCTTTAAAATCAGTTGACAAAGAATGGAACATTGAAAGTCCATGCTGAAATATCACTTATTTTTAGTAAAATACATTTTGACACTGACTTACCAATAAATATGAAGCGACAGTCAAAGTAGATTACAGAATGAAATGAGAAACAATTCCATAAGATCAAGAATCAAATTTAGGTGACAATGCAGTTTCTCTCATGAGCAGTTGGTGGTGCTGTAGGATAACTGCTAACAACAAGGTTGGCAGTTCAAACCCACCAGTTGCTCCTAGGCGGAAAGATGAGGCTTTCGCTCCGTTGATGATTACAGCATAAGAAACCCATTACAGGGTGTCTGTAAGTGGGAATCGACTTGACGACACATAACAACAACAGCACAGCTTCTATAAAAATAAAGCAGATTATTATAACAAAAGAAAAATAATAAATGATAATGGAAAGTAAAATATTTCAATATATAAAAATTTAATATTGCTTACTATAAAAATGCCATCAGAAACAAATGCAAAGGCAAACTACAAATGAGGGGAGGTAGTTGAAATCTTCCACTACTCGTCTATTAGTTTGACGTACTGTGGTAACTTGTGAGTTGCTGTGATTCTGGAAGCTATGCCACTGGTATTTAAATACCAGCAGGGTCACCCACGGTGGACAGGTTTCAGATGAGCTTCCAGATGAAAACAGACTAGGAAGAAGGAGAGATGAACTACTTCCTAATATTTAGTCACTGAAAACCTTATGAATAGCAGAGAAACACCGTCAGATATAGTGCCAGAAAATGAGCCCCTCAGGTTGGAAGGCACTCAAAATGCAACTGGGGAAGAGTTGCCTCCTCAGAGGACAGTTGACTGTGATGATATGAATGGAGTAAAGCCTGTGGGAGAAAAGCCCACGGGACCTTCATTTGCTGATGGGCATAACTCAAAATGAAGAGAAACAGCTGTAATCATCCATTAATAATCAGAACATGGAATGTACGAAGTATGGATCTGAAAAAACTGGAAATTGTCAAAAATGGAATGGAATGCATCTTTGGCATTGTTGTTGTTGTTGTTAAGTGCCGTCGAGTCGGTTCCGACCCATAGCGACCCTGTACAGGGTTTCTGAGGCTTAAATGGACTGGTATTGGTCATTTTGAATCTGACAACCACATGGTTTACTATGCTGGGAATGACAAATTGAAGAGGAATGGTGTTGCATTTATCTTCAAAAGAACATAACCACATCAGTCATGAGGTACAACATTGTCTGTAATAGGATAAGATCCATGCACCTACAGGGAAGACCAGTTAATACCACTATTATTCAAATTTACACACCAACCACTAAAGCCAGTGAGGATGAAATAGAAGAATTCTATCAACTTCTTCAATCTGAAACTGATCAAACATGCATTCAAGATGTATTGATCACTACTGGTGAATGGAATGCAAAGGTTGGAAACAAAGAGGAAAGGTCAGTGGTTGGAAAACATGGCCTTGGTGATAGAAATGATGCTGGAGATCGTATGATAGAATTCTGAAAAATTAATGATTTGTTCATTTCAAATACCTTCTTTAGACAGCAAAAGAGACAATTATATACATGGACCTCACCAGATGGAATACACAGAAATCAAATTGACTACATCTGTGGAAAGAGATGGTGGAAAAGTTCCATATCATCAGCTAAAACAAGACCAGGCAGATTGTGAAACAGACCATCAATTGCTCATATACAAATTCAGACTGAAGCTGAAGAAAATGAAAACAAGTCCATGAGAGCCAAAATACGACCTTGAATAGATCCCACCTGAATTTAGAGATCATCTGAAGAACAGATTTGATACATTAAACACTGAAGACCGAAGACCAGAAGAGTTGTGGGATGACATCAAGCACATCATACATGAAGAAAGCAAAAAGTCATAAGAAGACAAGAACGAAGGAAAAGATCAAAGTGGATGTCAGAAGAGACATTTTAAATTTGCTCTCCAGCACAGAAATGCTAAAGTAAATGGAATAAATGACGAGGTACAAGAGCTGAACAGAAAATTTCAAAGGTCACTCAAGAAGATAAAGGTCAAATATTACAATGAAATGCACAAAGATCTGGAGTCAGAAAAGCAATAGGGAAAAACATACTCAGCATTTCTGAAGCTGGGGGTACTGAAGAAAAAATTCAAGCTTCGACTTTTGTTATTTTGAAGGATTTTCTGGGCAAATTATTGAATGATGCAGAAAATATCAAAAGAAGATGGAAGGAATACACAGAGTCACTGTACCAAAAGGAAAGGTTGCTGTTCCACCGTTTCAAGAGGTCGCATATGATCAAGAGCCAATGATCATAGAAGAAGTCCAAGGTGTATGGAAGGAATTGGCAAAAAACAAGGTACCAGGAGTTGATGGAATAAAAATTGAAATCTTTCAAGAAAGTGAGGCGGCACAGGAAGCACTCACTGATCTCTCCCAAGAAATTTGGCCGACTGATTGGAAGAGATCCGTATTTGAGCCCATTCCAAAGAGAGGTGACCCAATGGAATGCAGAAATCATCGGACATTATCTTTGATACCCCATGTGAGTAAAGTTTTACTAAAGGTAATACAGAAAAGGCTGGAAGCATACATTGACAGAGACCTTCCAGAGGTTCAAGCAGGATTCAGAAGAGAACGTGGAAAGGATATCATTGCTGATGTCCAATGGATTTTGGCTGAAAGCAGAGAGTGCAAGAAAGATGTTTACCTGTATTTTATTGACTACACAGAGGCTTTCGATTCTATGGAACATGACAAGCTATGGACAACATTGCGAAGTATGATGTCCTGGAAAACTTAATTGTGCTTATGAGGAATCTGCACATGGATCAAGAGGCAGTTGTTCGAACAGAGCATGGGAACACTGAATGGTTTAAAATTAAGAAAGGTGTGCAACAGGGTTGCATTCTTTCACCATACCTATTCAACCTGTATGCTGAGCAAATAATCTGAGAAGCTGGGTTATATGAAGAAAAATGTGGCATCAGGATTGGAGGAAGACTCATTTACAATCTGCGATATGCAGATGATACAACCTTGCTTGCTGAAAGTGAAGAGGACTTAAAATACTTACTAATGAAGATCAAAGACCACCGCCTTTGGTATGGATTGCATCTCAATGTCAAGAAAACAAAAATCCTCACCACTGGACCAATAAACAGCATTCTTATCAATGGAGAAAAGATAGACGTTTTCAAGAACTTCCTTTTTCTGGGATCAACCATTAAAACTCATGGAAGCAGCAGGCAAGAACTGAAACGATGTATTGCATTAGGCAAATGTGCTGCAGAAGACCTTTTTAAAGTGTTGAAGAGCAAAGATGTCAGCTTGAAGACTAAGGTGCGCCTGACCCAAGCCATGTTATTTTCAATAAGTTCATATGCATGCAAAAGCTGGACAGTGAATAAGAAAAAACATAGAAGAATTGATGCTTTTGAGTTATGGTGTTAGAGGAGAATATTGAAAGTGCCATGGGCTGCCAAAAGAACAAACAGGTCTGTACTGGAAGAAGTGCAACCAGAGTGCTCCTTGGAAGCCAGGATGGCCATACTTCATCTCTTATACTTTGGACGTATTGTTAGGAGGTACCAGTCGTTGGAGGAGGATATCATGTTTGGTAAGGTGGATGGTTAGAGAAAAAGAGGAAGACCGCCAGGGAGACAGATTGGCAAAGTGGCAGCATCAGTGGACTCAAGCATGGCAACAATTGTGAGGTTGGTTCAGGATTGGACAGTGTTTCGTTCTGTTGTGCATAGGGTAGCTATGAGTTGGTACTGACTCGATGGCACCTAACAACAACAACAGTTGAAAGTTTATGCATGAAAAATGGTTAGGTGAGTGTCATTACTATAAAATCAATTTTCACAAAGCATAAGACGAACATTCTATGAGTAAGCTGTCAGGAATAGCCACATCTTGACAGAAGAAATGCAAATGGATCAGCAATTTGATAAAATTTTCCATCATTCTAGAAAGCAAGGAAATATAAATTAAGATACCTTTCAAACTGCCTCAGATCTTATTAATGATAATACTCATTAATGATCACAGTAAAGAAAACAATATATGATAATGTTGATAGTGAAAATGAAAAATTGGAAAAACTGAATATTCATAAGGTAGGACTGGTTGCTGGTGGTTATGGGCATGGAGTCGATTCTGACTCATAGCGACCCTGTACAGGGTTTCCAAGGCTGTAAATCTTTACAGGAACAGATAGCCTCATCTTTCTCCTGCAGAACAGCTGGGAGGAGTTTCGAACTGCTGATCTTGTGGTTCACAGCCCGATTCGTAACCACTATGCTACCAGAACTCCTTATGGTAGGACTAGTAGAATGACTTGTGGAACATTGACATTATGGAATATTATAGGGCCGTTTAATATCATTCTTAAGAATAAGACTATGCTTATGTCATACTGTTAAGTAAAACACCAAGTTACCAAGTAATATACACAATTACATTGTTTTGGTAAGGAAACCTATATATCTTCATGTCCATTTATCTAAATTAATGTCTGCTCTTCAGTCAATCTCCTGATCTCTGCATATTAACATCAGAAAAAGCTTCTTCTAGTCCACAACCCCAAAATGTCTCATTCTGGATGGATGTCTAACATAGGGCCAGATAGTTTGCATTTCAAGGATGTCTTCAGGTAATACTGGTGTTGTTGGTACAGGAACCACATGTTGAAAACAACTAGATCAAAAGGTACCATACCATTTCCAATTATCGTGTGTCTTATCTGTCAAAAACTCTTGAGAGTTATCAACACAAACACCATCACCCACCTACTGCCATTGAGTCAATTCTGGTTTACAGTGACCCTATAGGACAAAGCAGTGTTTCTGAGACTGTACATCTTTACAGGATCAAACAATCCCAGAAAGGCTGAGTGAGAACCTGTTACTTTGCTTAGAGGTGCAAAACAACCCACTCTGCTGTCAGAGCTCCTTTCACACAAGAGTACCACAAAACCAGCCCCTAACCCAGAAAGTTTGGCTTTGGGCTTCATGGCCCTGATGGCCTGCTTTCTCCCCAGTGTTCCCCTCCCATGTAACCATGACATTCATTTTCTGCTCTCATGCCTGTCCTTATAACAGTTTGCCAGCCTTCTTCTGCTTTGTCTCTTGGAGCATTTTATAGCCTGGCTGCTTTCTAGAATCCTGAGTACCTTGATAGGATTCTGCACAGGAGTATGCGAGGCAGAAAGCCAGGAGGCAAATTTCTACCCAAGAGACGTCAGAAGGTCTCAAGGAGCTAACACCTCCAGGGAATGACTTCTTGTTGCATGGAGTACACCTGGACCCTAGGCAATAGTACTTGAAGCCTGCTTAGTGATGTCTTTCCCACTCATGTGCACTAACTCAAAAGCCAATGGAACTATGTGGATGAGGACAGTGAGAGTAGCAGGAGCAAGCATGACGGCTTGAAGTACCCACAGAAGCCCCTACCCCCAATTCTCTGGTAACTTTCAGGAGTAGGAGAGGCCCTCTAAATAAAATATGAAATTGTATTGTTAGATTGCATCGCTTTACTGTAGAATGGGATGGAGTGAAGATGGAGTTTCAAGTTGTTACAGCTCAGTAAACCTGTCCTGAGATACACACTACACAGAAGACAGAGCAGTTTAGTGCACATGCTTTATTAGTAGATACAACTTTGAGCCAAACCCCAGAGCAGACTTGTTCTCAGTGAGCTTGGTGGAATCTCCCAGTGGAAAGTGATAGACTCCTTTTCTTCTGACTGGTGGACAACCTAACCTATGTATGGGCTGCCTCCGGGTTCTATCTTGCCTTGCAGAGACACATCAAGTAGAAGAGAAGAGGTCCACAAGCATTTTCAAGAGGTCTTGTATTCATTCAGTTCTCTTACTATTACTACTACCCCTCCCCCCACCCCAGGGAAGCAGCATCTCATCGCTTTGTGGCTCTGGTGTCTGTCTTGGACTCCAATTATTCACATTCTGTTGACTGGAAAGGACATTAGCATGGGGGTAGCCCATGGCTGAGGGCTGCAGTGGGTAGCCAACGCTTCCCCAGACATTTTCCTTCTTCAAGGAAACACAGTGGTCTTTCAGCCAGGCCAGTGGGTAACTGGGAACTTAGCTTCACCTCACAAGAGAAGAAATCTGCAAAGTATGAAAAAACTCCTTACCAATCTTTACCAATGTTCATTTGACTCATTTGGGATCAACGAGCTAGACAATTCACACACTAGTGTCTTTTTACAAAAGTCTCTTTAATAACGCTTTCAAAATTGCATAAGTGGATCAGGAATTTATTTCAATTGCATTTAGTTAAGGCCACACTACTGCATGCAAGGCAAGGCAAGGAAGACACCTCTGATCTACTATCTATTCAAATCAGGCTTTCTACTCTCAACTAACTAAACTGCCCACCTCATGTTATAATGTGTGCTCCAGATAATGATGTCTAATAATTGTAACCCTTAACACATACTGTGTAAACAATAACTATTTGTTTATGAAGTTAATGAATAAAATTCAACACTCTTGCTAAAACCTACAAAACGTACTACCCTACCCGACTCCCTTGAACTCTGCTAGGACAACCCCTTCCCCAACACAGGGATTGATGTCCTAACTAGATTTGTCTGCTCTCCCTTGTTCCCAAAATGTGTACATGAACATTTCTTCTATCTTCATTCCTTCATGCTCTTTTCAGATACAGCCAGTGTAGGTCTCACTGAAGAGCCTGGAGCATTTCATAAGGTTCTTTCACATCCTGGAGGCCTCAGCTTCTTCAGAATCATGCAAATTTCCTGGATCTGAGAGACACAAAGAACACGCCTTCACCTAAGAATGTCTCAAAGTAAATCAAGAAGCAGTAAGAGCACTGCTGTACAGTACAGTTACCAAGGGCATTCTCAAGGAAAAGCAGTGTTCTTAGGATTCAATGAATGTTATTTAAGCTCTTAAAGCAGGGTCTTTCCCAGTCAGAGGCCTGGTTCTGTGCAGACCAAGCTTCAGAACTTTAGCCTCTCCAGGATGTCCTCAAATGGTAGCAGCACCCCAGAGTCCACCACCTGTGAACTTCAATACAATTGGAGAAATTTTCCCTCTAAGAATTGTGATGTTCAAGGGAATCCCATTTTTCATTAACAGAATAAAAATTATATACACAAATATAAAGATAAAGTATGAAACTGGATAAATGGTGTACATGTAGAAATAGACATTTGTTGTTAAACATGGTTATTGCTTGAGGGGAAGGAAGACAGATCCAGTTTTAATTTGATAGACATATTTTCTTGAATTTAGAGCAAGCCAAGTGCCAAGAAAAACAAATTACACTCAGCACCATGTGTCAATTCAAACCCCAACCCCCCAGTCTATTTGAGGTCTGGGGCCAACTTTTCTCTTTGCTGAGATGCAAAGGCTTTCTTACCTTTGGATGAATGATGTGGCATTCTGCTCCTGTGGTTGCTGATTTCTTGGGTCTTCTTGGCTCCAGCTGTGCTCAGAGGGGTTTATGAAGGTGGGCCTCACAGCACCTTCTTCGTTGTGGCATCTTTGGTCCCACAGAGGGGACATCTTCTCCTGGGACTCTGCTGCAGCCCACAGATCAGAGGTATAGATCCTCCTAGGATGCATCTGGGGTGGAACTAGTGCTCCTTCTGTCTCCAAGACAACTGTGGGTGGGAGAGGTTGACTGTATTTGATTCCTATTGGACATGATGTGGGGTATGGAAATGAATGTAAGGGACTCATTAGCAGAGGGACTTGGATGATCTGGGCCAGGAACTCAGGGATCCTTCCTCATGGAACTTAACTTCCCTCCTGCCCTTTGCCCACGTGGCCGCCACCTTGCCTTGTTTCTCTGTATCTTGTGGCCGCTCCTGGGTCCACTGCGGCTGGGATGGAGACTCACTATTGGCTTCCTGGGACTCAGGATGGGACTGGGCAGACCTCTGGGACTGGAGCAGCTGCCTGCATAGTACTTCACGCTTGTCCAGCGACTGCTGTAGGTCGTCCCGCGTTTGGCAAAGCTGTGCAGCCATCTCATCACACTCCCCACGAAGGCGCTGCAGCTCAGAGGTCAAAGCATTGGTGGCATCCTCGTGCTAGGCCACCTTCTCTTCCAGCCTCCGTAATCTATACTGCTGCCGCTGCCGCTGCTGAATCGCAAAGCGCACGCTCAAGGCCAGTGTGCTCCAGCTGCAGGCCTTTTTGATGGCGCGGGACAACTGTGGGTCCACCACGACGGCGCGGAGCCAGTCCTCCACCTGGTGCCAGGACCACAAGCGGTAGGCCACGTAGAAGTAGGGGCCGCTGCCATTACTAAGGACCTCTTCGTTGATGAACATGAGTACCTCCCTATGGCGAAACCTGCTTCTGTTGTCCCTTAAGTTCACAGCCATGGCTGCTGTGGCCTAAATACGGCCTCCTCACGGCCTCGCTCTGTCCCAATACAGCCCTAGTCCAGTCATGGACTCCTCCTTGGCCTGTCTCCCTCCTCAATTCCTGGCCCTTCTCACAGACACTGAAACTGTTTCCCTCACCACGCCAACTCCTACAGAGGCAGTGGTGTGTCATGCATGTCATATTGAGCGCTCAATCTGGGAACGACTGAGATTGTCTGGTGGAGCGCCTCCTTTGTGTGGGCTGTGTATGTGGAGGAGTATAGGGGGCCAGGTGACTGGAAAGGGAACAACAGAGTCCAGAGATGACTTTCCAGTTCCCAAGAGCTTTTGAAGGACCACGACCAGACAACTAGAGTGAATTTCTAACCCAGGGATCATGGTGGACAGGTGGGTACATATAGGTTGCTCTTGGCTTAGCTCACTTGGATCTTGGTAATACAACATCTGCTGTCTAAAAGATCAGCAGAACAAACCCACCACTAGTCTTAACGCCAGAGAAAATATCTGGCGATCTATTCCGGTAAAGTCTAGGAAACCGTATTTACCATATGGGGCGGTCCTACTCTGTCATATAGGAATTGCCTGGATTGCACACAACAACAACAATACAGTCTCAAGCTGTCTGTATAGCTCATTTCTTCCTCATCCTAAACAGATGGCCTTAGCGTCCCTGTCATCAAAAAAACAAGCAATTGAGACTTGAAGTCCTTCAGCTTACCTTGCTAGACCTTCTCATCTTGCTCTGGACCTAAATTCCTCCTATTCTATTTTCTCAGGATCTTCACTCCATCTTCCCCCCTCCCCTTTACATTTTTTTTTTTTTTTTACTTCAGCTTAACCCTCTTCTATGCTACTGGATAGTTTTCCTCAAGTACATAAAGCCTGTTCAACTTCCTTTTCTGCTTAACAGCATGTCCTGGTTTTCTCAACACCTCCTTTTCTCTCTTCTCATAAAAAAATAATCTACACTATGTCCACTTCCTTCTGCTTGTGAGTGGCCATTCAAGGCACAACAATTGTTCTTTATTCAAGTGGAGCAACAGAAGGAGAGTCTGGAATAGGAGGTGAAAAAGGAATGTACGACTAATTGCTTCCATGAATAACTGTCTCTTTGTCATGAGACCAGCTCAACTGGATGGTACCCAGATGCCATTACTGAACATTTTAATCAAATGTCCAAAGTATGTATCAAAAAAGCCTGATTAAAACAGGGAAAATGCAGATCGAAATGTGTAATTTTCATGGACTAACCTTTCTGAAGTCATGCATGGTGAATGAACCCCTGAAATGATTGCCCTAAGATGATCTTTCTATCTTAAACCAAAAAATTCCCCTGAATTTTATTTAAAATCAAACAATAGTTTAACTTAATTAGTAAAGAATATCTTCCTTGAGTATTGAGATCTTTTAGTAACTTTTTTTTTTTATTTGCCCTTTTAGAAAAGGTAGTAGTTTTCTCAGGAGTAATAGCTATGGTTCTTTGTTGTTGTTGTTAAGTGCCATAAAGTCAGTTCTGACCCATAGCTACCCTGTATAGGCTTTCCGAGGAGTGGCTGGTGAGCTTGAACCACCAACCTTACAGTTCAAACGGACTTTGCAGTCTAGCGCATTAATCCATGGTGCCACACCAGGACTCCATTGTCCTTTAGAGGTTGTATTTTATGTGAAAATACTTTCACTTTTAAGACCCCCCTCAAACATATCCCCATTTTAAACACATTTCATTCTTTAGAGCTCTTTCACTATAATAAATGGCACCTTAAAAGACTGATGTTTAAGAATTTCACAACCATCTCTGGGTTGTATACTTGTATAGTTACCTGTATGTAACTATATTTCTACTTTCCCCACTACACAACTATTATTATGTTTTGCTCTTTTACAGATGAAGTAAATGATAGAAACCTGACCAAGGTCAGGAATAGGGGAACCAGTTAGAACTAAGCAAGTGTGATTTCTAGTCACTCACCTAATTAACTGAGCATATGATCTTCCCCAAATCCCCAAACAAAACTTTCTACCTTAAAAGAAAATCCTCCCCTGTAGATTAAAAAAAAAAAAAAAAAAACAACCAAAAACCTTTTATTGTGAATTGAGTGAAGGTTTACAGATAAGATAATCAATTTACATTCAACAAATCATACACTTTGTTTCATCTCAATAACTGAAATTCCCTTCGTGTAACAACAGTTATCCTATTTCCTCCTATTTCCATTCCACCATCCTTTCCCATCTCTTCTCAACTTTGTCCTTAGGAAAATGCTGCCCTTTTGATTTTGAATGACCATTCCATGCTGAGCATACCATACTAGTGTTGTGTTCTCCCCCTATCTACTGCTTGGCCATGAGAGTAAGTTCCTTTCCACACGTGAACGGTGGTCGAGGGCCATACTCTCAGGTTCCGCGAGTTTCCTTCTGACCAGTAAACCTGTGTTTGTTTTTAAAATAATTTTGAATTCTGTTCCACAGTTTCTCCCACTCTATCCAAGACACTTGTGGTCCTTTTCACAGTAAATGGTGGTGGTAGCCAGGCACCGTCTAGGTCTTCTGCTCTCAGAGTCATGGAGACTGATGTTCACATGTTCTATTAGTTTCATCGCTCTCTTTCTTCTGCACATAGAGAGACCAATAACTGCATCTTAGATGGCCTTTCAAGATCTCAGATGCTTAATAACTATTTTTACGGGAACAAATTGACTGCAAAAACTGGAAAGATTAGATAGAAACCTTAATTGTTGTTGTTGTTGTTGTGTGCCGAGGAGTCGGTTCCAATTCATAGCGACCCTGTACAGGGTTTCTGAGGCTGTAAATCTTTATGGGAGCAGAAAGCCACATCTTTCTCCTACGGAACAGCTGGTAGTTTCGAACTGCTGACCTTGTGGTTCGCAGCACGATTAGTAACCACTATGCTACCAGAGCGCCTTAGAAGCCTTAATAGGCATATGTTAATGGGGAAGAAAGAACTCCAGAAAAAAGGATGGGAATGCTCGCACAGCTTGAAGAATGTAATCAATGGCCCTGAATTGTTCATGTTGTTGTTAAGTGCTGTCAAGTCAGTTCCAACCCATAGAGACCCTGTACAGAGTTTCCGAGACTGAAAATCTTTATGGGAGCAGAAAGCCTCATCTTTCTCCCGTGGAACATCTAGTAGTTTTGAACTGCTGACCTTGCGTTTCTCAGCCCGATTTGTAACTACTACACTACCAGAGATGGTTAAATTGGTTTATCTTTTGCTGCGTACATTCCCCAAAACAACAAAAACCTAATACTTCTTAAAAGGAAAAACAAAGCTAAGTCAAAATATTTCATCAAAATGTTTTTTAGGATAACCAAGAATTATTATATGTATTGGTGAATATAAAAATCTGGAGGACAATTTAAATAAAAACAGATGTTAATTTTTTAGATTATTATCTATAATTAGAGTTACATGTATATTTATATGCAATGATATAAATAAATATGGATTTAGATTTAGATATTGCCTATGGCCAGTGTCCTTTAACACTTTGATTTTTCATGAATGCATTGCTGAAATATTGCTTGATGATAGAGGAAGATTTTAAATAAAATGATTGAAATTATGTAAAAAGACCAGAAAACCAAAACCAAAGAAAGCCCATTACTTAGGGTAATCCAAACTACGATTATTTGTTGTTTGCTCAGTTGAAATAGCTTACAAACTGTTATCTGTATTAATATTCCTTATAAATTTCTAAAATTATTGTGAATTGGATGAAGGTTTAGAGGGCAAATCAGTTTTGTTTTGTTTTTTTCTTTTGTGGAGGAGTGCTAGGCTTTAGTCCAGCCCCAGCAGGGTGAGGTGGAGGGAGGAGGCAGCATGATGATTCCATTTGGACTTCAAAAAAACTTCTCCAGTTGAAAAGAGTAACTGAATGTCCTGTCCCAGCTGGGCACATTTTGTTCCATCTTATCCTGTGCCTGCTTTGCTGACACAGTCACATGCTGCTTGGGACATTCTTTTTTTTTTTCAATGTTTTATTGTAAATTATGTGATCATTTACATGGGAGAACATTAGCTTTACATTTATCCTATCCTGTATCATTTCATTGCCATGGTTACAATCCCCTCCATGCATCATCAACCAAGCAAAGGTTATACCCTGCAAGCCTGCCCCCTGGTCGTCAGCACATAGCCACTCTCCCTCTCTGGGTCTAAAGCCCCAAGCCACTCCATCTCTTCACATCATCGTCTCTGCCTCCATCTCTGGTGTCACTGCTTCTCTGGGTAAGGTCCCATTCTCTGCTCTTCTCTCTTGATGGTCTCAGGGACCTCCACTCCTAGACTGCAAAGTCAGTCACTACCCTCCTTTTGCTACAAAACCTTTACATTTCCAATCCTCCCAGTCAGTCCTGATAACAATTATTCACCATTTTACCACAAGGGAACTATTCTCATCTCCTTTCATCAGCCCCTCTCAGACAGATTGGATACTACTCAGTGGAGATTCTACCTTTCCTTGTATCCTCTGGATCTAGGCTCCCTCTTGAAAGCTTGTAAGTCAGTCACTTCTTGCCTTTGTAGCACCCTCCCCCCCCCCACCAATTTTGGGTAGCCAATGTCCAAATTGCTCATCCCTGTCTACCCTGTGTATTGAGGGGATAGGAATGAACCTCGCTGTAAAGATTTGTTCCCTCTTTTGAGCTACTGCATCCATAGATGTAGGTCAAGTTCACCAAACTGTATCAGATTATACTTTTTTTCCTCTTCTTTCTTCTTCTAGTTGAATTCTGATCATCCAGCCATTGAAACCAAGTCAAATGGGTATTATCTGCAAGTGTGGGTGTTCTTGTGCATATGCCCTTATCTCCTGGACACTTCACTCTCCAATCTAGTCCTCTGTGGCTATGTCACTGACTCTGGGCCCAAAAGTCCCCAGGTCTTGCCACACTGCTGGCCAACCAGGTCTCCTCCTGGGTTCACAGGTCTCTTGGTCTCTTGAACATGGTAGGGTTTAGCTTGCTGTTTTTCCCTCACTTCCCTTTATACAGAGCTCATGTCTGCTCATGTATTCCCATTGAGTCTTAGTCTTGTAAGGGGGTTTGCCCAGAGGGGACCCTACCACTTGTCTTGATGTCTCCTGGGCGAGCAACTTGCTTCTTGTAGTAATCAGTCAGACTGTCATTATTGTTTTGTATTTTTCCTGTTGGTCTTTCGTTCAAGCAGTATTTTCTTTTTGATATGCTGATGGATTCTGTTGGCTAGGATATTGTTGAGAATTTTTACCTCTATCTTCATGAGGGATATTGGCCTATAATTTTCTTTCTTAGTGGCGTCCTTCCCTGGTTTTGGTATGAGGGTCATAAAATGTATTAGGAAGTTTTCCATCCTCCTCTATATTCTGGAATAATTTGAGTAGAACTGGTGACAGCTCTTTTCTGAATGTTTGGTAGAACTCACCAGTGAAGCCATCTGGACCTGGACTTCTTTTGGTTGGGAGTTTTTGATGACCTGATCAATTTCTTCTTCTGTTATAGGTCTGTTCAGGTTTTCTGCTTCACTCTGTGTAAGTTTAGGTAGGTCGAGTTCTTCTAAAAATGTATCCATCTCTTCTAAGTTTTCAAATTTGTTGAAGTACAACTTTTCATAGTATTCTATTATTATCTGTTTGATTTCCTTTGGTTCCATTGTGACATTGCCCGTGT
Source organism: Chrysochloris asiatica (assembly GCF_000296735.1). Classification (NCBI taxonomy): domain Eukaryota; kingdom Metazoa; phylum Chordata; class Mammalia; order Afrosoricida; family Chrysochloridae; genus Chrysochloris; species Chrysochloris asiatica. The sequence goes on along the minus strand of NW_006409022.1, from coordinate 31,238 downwards.
GGTTTCTAATGTGTGTTATTTGTGTCTTCTGCCCGTTTTCTTTAGTTAGGTTTCTAGTGGTCTGTTAATTTTGTTAATCCTTTCAAAGAACTAGCTTCTTGTCCTGCTGATTGTTTCTATATTTTTTTTCTGTTTTATATCTCATTTGTTTCTGCTCTAATCTTTATTATTTCTTCTTTTTTTTGGTGGCTGTAGGTTCCCTCTGTTGGTCTGTTTCTAAGACTGTCTTCGGATTTTTTCATCCTTTTTTCTGTTAGCTCTTCTGTCTTAGTGGTGTTGAGAGATTTGTCTTCCAGTTCACTTGTTCTGCCTTTTATCTCTTCTATTCTACTCCTTTGCCCTTTTAGTGTATTGTCTATTTCTGATACTCTATTATTGATCATGTGTACCTCTTTCTGTAAGTTTTGAATTGTTTCCAATGCTGTATCTATCTTATTTGATTATTCCTGTAACACTTTCCTGACTTCTTCCATATTTGTCTCAACTCCATTGTAAAGTGTTTTGCAACATTTTATAATCACTTTTCTGAATTTCTTCTCAGGCATTTTCAAGGCCTGCCCTCCTTCTAGAATGTAGTCAATGTCTACCTTTGACTATGCAAAGGCTTTCGATTGTGTGGATCATGAAAAGCTATGGACAACATTGCAAAGTATGAGTATTCTGGAACACTTAATTGTGCTCATGAGGAATCTGCACATAGACCAAGAGGCAGTTGTTTGAACACAACATGGGAACACTGAATAGTTTAAAATTAAGAAAGGTGTGTGACAGGGTTGTATTCTTTCACCATACTTATTCAGCCTGTATGTTGAGCAGGACTTCTGGTGTGGAATTGCTGGTTAATGCCGTAAATGCAACATCGGTTTGGGCCGTTAAGGCTGGCAGTTCTTGGAAATCCTGTATAAGGTCACTATGAGTCGGATCCCGACTCGATGGCACTTAGCAACAAAAACATGCTGAGCAAATAATTCTAGAAGCTGGATTATATAAAGAAAAATGTGGCTTCAGGATTGGAGGAAGACTCATTAACAACCTGCGATATGCAGATGATACAACCTTACTTGCTGAAAGTGAAGAGGACTTAAAATATTTACTGATGAAGATCAAAGAGCACAGCCTTTGGTATGGATTACATCTCAATGCAAAGAAAACAAAAATCTCACCACTGGACCAACAAACAACATTCTTCTCAATGGAGAAAAGATTGAAGCTATCAAGGAATTCATTCTTCTTGGATCAACTATCAACACTCATGGAAGCAGCAGTCAAGAAATGAAACGACGTATTGCATTAGGCAAATGTGCTGCACAAGACTTTTTTAAAGTGTTGAAGAGCAAAAATGTCAGCTTGAAGACTAAGGTGTGCCTGATCCAAGCCATGGTATTTTCAATAACCTCATATGCATGTGAATGAATGGTGGACAGTAAATAAGGAAGCCCATAGAAGAATTGATTAATTTGATTTGCGATGTTGGAGGAGAATACTGAAAGTGACATGGGCTGCCAAAAGAGCAGAGATCTATGTTGGAAGAAGTGCAGCCAGAGTGCTCCTTGTAGACCAGGATGACCAAACTTCAACTCTCATACTTTGGACCTATTGTCAGGACAGACCTGTCGTTGGAGAAAGATATCATGCTTGGTAAGGTGCAGGGTCATAGAAAAAGAGGAAGACCCCCCAATGAGATGGATTGGCCAAGTGGCAGCATCGATGGACTCAAGAGTGGCAACAGCAGTGAGATTGGCCCAGGATGGGTCAGTGTTTCATTCTGCTGTGCATAGGGTCGCTATGAGTCAGTACTGACTCTATGGCACATAACAACAACAACAACAATGTGAGTATGATTTTAATATCCTCTTTCAGCTTCTTGCTTTCAAGGCCACCTGATAAATTTTAAGATGCCACTGTTGGTTGTTATGCTGTAACTTTGGATTTAATTTTTGGCCTGTTTTGTTTTTAAAGTCTTTTTCTCTCCACACCCGTTGTTCTGACCCTTTCCATATTAATACACAGTTCAGGGTTGGCTGCTGAGCTGTCTGTTTCTGTAAAGGTTAAGAGTATCTGTTCACATGTGTGGCAGAAGAACCCAACAGTGGTGGGGGTGGGGGGTGTTCACTCACTCAGGAACCCCCTCTAGTCACCAGAATGGAGGTGCACAAACAGTGGGGGGCCAATGAACAGATAAGAAAAAATATATCAGAACAAATCAAAACCAACATAGTATTTTGTACCCCTTTGCTCCAATGTTCCCACGACATTATTCCGTGGTAGATATGCTTGTACCTCTGTTTGTTCTCATCCAAGTTGTTGGCGAGCCCGACAGATTCTAAAGTATGAGATTTCTTATTTCGGCTACAAGTTCCACTAGCTACAAGCTTTCAAACATTTTAGATATTCCTAGATATGTGGTTCAGAGTTTTGGCGCTCTGCCCTGAACCTGCTTCATCTGGTATTCTGTGGTATTGCTGACGGAGGTCTTCACTGCACCTCTACCCTATCTGCCATCCAGCCCAGCCTCACAAATCAGTTTTTCATTAAATAATTCATACACATTTTATTGCATCATTGATTACAATCCCTACCATATACTATCACTTGTATGTCTTCTTCCCCATGTTTCCTATTTCTGTTTCCCCTAATTCCTCCTAAATAGTGAATTTTGTCTTTGGTAAATGTTTGGATCTCAAATGGCTGATTATTCTAAGGAGTGTGTACTTAGTAGTGTTATTGTTCCCCTGGTAGACCACTCATTACTTGGTTAAAAATTGAGCCACAGGAGAGAGGTCAGTTTCAAGCCTGAAGGGTGACTAAGTGCCATTCGCTGGACTGTGGTGACTTGCATATTGCTGGGATGTTGTAAGCTATGCCATTAGTATTTTGAATACTAGCAGGGACTGCCATGCTTTCAGCGGAGCTATCAGACTAAAACAGACTAGGAAGAAGGAGCACTGCTGCTGAAAAATTATCCACTGAAAACCTTATGGATAGCAGTGGAACACTGTCTGATATAGTGCCAGAAGGGGAGCCCCTCAGGTTGGAATGCACTCAAAATACAACTGGGGAAAAGCTGCCTCCTCAAAATAGAGTCACTGTTAATGATATTGGTGGTGCAAATCTGTAGGGACCTTCATTTGCTGATGGGGCAAAACTCAAAATGAGAAGAAACTTCTACAAATATCCATTCATCAGAACATGGGATGTATGAACTATGAATCTAGGTAAATTGGAAGTGGTCAAAAGTGTAGTGGAGCTCTTTCCAGCCAGTGCCGAGTGGTGTCTATCTCTCGGGACAGCTGGCACAAGCGTCGCAAGACCGGGGGCAAGAGAAAGTCCTACCCCAAGAAGCGGAAGTATGAGCTGGGACGCTTGGCAGCCAACACTAAGATTGGCCCTTGCTCCATACACGTAGTAAGTGTTAGAGGAGGCAACAAGAAGTACCGGACCCTGAGGTTGGATATGGGGAACTTCTCCTGGGGCTCTGAGTGTTGTACCCAGAAAACAAGGATCATTGATGTTGTCTACAATGCGTCCAATAATGAACTGGTCCTCACCAAGACCCTAGTGAAGAACTGCATCGTGCTCATTGACAGCACACTGTACCAGCTGTGGTATGAGTCCCACTATGTACTCAAGAAGGGAGCCAAACTGATTCCTAAAGAGGAAGCGATATGAAACTAAAAGCGATCAAAGAAAATTCAGAAAAAATATGATGAAAGGAAAAAGAATGCAAACATCAGCAGTCTTTTGGAGGAGCAGGGCCAGCAGGGCCAGCTTCTTGCTTGTATAATTTCAAGACCAGGCCAGTGTGGCCGAGCAGATGGCTATGTTCTGGAGGGCAAGGAGCTGGAGTTCTATCTGAGGAAAATCAAGGCCCAGAAAGGCAAATAAAGCCTCCTCCCTCACATCCAGCACATGTATTAAAGGTGTTTATTCTAAAAAAAAAAAAAAAAAAAAAGTGTAGTGAAATGCACATAGATCAATATTCTAGGTATTACCGAGTTGAAGTGGACTGGTATGGGACATTTTGAATTGGACAACTACGATTTACTATGCCAGGAATAAGAATTTGAAGAGGAATGGTGTCAGGTTCATGTCAAAATGAATATTTCTTGAAAGAAGGGTAAAGTTACATTCATGTCAAAAAGAATATTTCATGATCTATCTTGAAGCACAATACTGTCTGTAAAAGAATAATATCCATGAGCCTACAAGAAAGACCAGTTAATATTATTCAAATATATGCACCAACCTCTAAAGTTAAAGGTGTTAAAGAATTCTATCCACTTCTGTAATCTAAAATTCATCAATCTGGCAACCAAGATGCATTGATAATTATCAGTGACTAGAATGCAAAAGTTGAAAACTGAAGGATCAGTCGTAGGAAAATATGGGCTGCTGACTGCAAGGTCCTTGGTTCAATCTCACCAGAATCTCTGAAGGAGAAAGATGAGCCTGTCTGATCCCATAAAAATTTATAGTCTCAGAAACTGTTGAGCAATTCTACTTTGTCCTATAGGATTGGTTTGAGTTGGAGGAAAACACATAGAATGAGAAGAGACAAGATCTAAGGACAAAATTTGAAGAACAGCGACTTTGAGGCATTGTGGTTATGTGCCATGGAGTCAGTTCCGACACTTAGTGACCCTGTACAGGGTTTCCTAGAGCAGCAAGCCTCATGGTTCTCCAGTGGAATGGCTGGTAGTTTCGAACTGCTGACCTTGAGATTAGCAGCCCGATGTAACCACTATGCTACCAGAGCTCTTTTTGAGGCATTAGGCAAAGAAAAAAAAGACAGTTAAAATATACTGAGAAAGAGAAGTCAGATGGAGAGGAGAATTATCAGTAAAATTCAGTGTCTGAGAAATCAAGACAGGATAGAAGTCTGCAGAATGAAACCCTGAGGAAAAATCAGGTGAGAAATAACTTACAAATTATTCACCAGGAAATGAGGATTCTATCCTTAAACCTCACTCTAACCATAAATGTGACCTTAGACATACTTGTGAGCTTAATCCTAGCTCCACATCCCAGCCTTAAACAAAAGCCAAACTCTAATCCTAGACCCAGCCTTATCTCTATCACTTGCTGTAAATTCTAAAGCTTGAACATTGACTCTAGAACTAGATGTATTTCTTGCCCTAAGTCTTTGCCTACTTCTACTGCCAAATTTAACCCTAGACCTAAACCTAAATTTAGCTCTAGCCCAAACTCTAATCCTCACATTAATCCTAACCCTAACTCCATATCTGGAGTACTGGTGTGGCACTGTTAGATAAACACTGGACTGCTAACTCCAGTGTTTGCACTTCAGAACCACCAGCCACTCTTCAGAAATGCTATACAGGATTGCTATGAGTCAGAACTGATTGGACAGCATTTAACAATAATCTGAAACCAGTACTAGCCCCAACCCTGCCCCTGGCTGGCCCTAACCCTAACCAAACCAAAATCCTAGCCCAAGCCCTAAAGCCCTAACAGCCCTAGCCCTAGTCCTAGCCCTAGCCTTAAAGCCCTAGCCCAAGCCCTAAATCTTAATCCTAGAATTTAATGTTGCTTTTCCCCTAAACCTATTCTACACCAGGAGTCCTGGTGTGGTGCTGTAGGATAAACATTGGATCCCAAGGTCGGTTTCAACTGCAAGGTCAGTAGTTTAAACTCATCAGCTGCTCCTCAGAACCCTAATACAGTGTCGGTATGAGTTGGAATTGACTCAACTTAATTGACTTAATAACAACAACAATATTTCTACTTCTGCTGCTAAACTTAACCTTAGCCCTAACATTAGCCTTAACCTTAAACCTAAAATTAATCCTCATACTAAACCAAAACGTAGTTCTAAATTTGACCCTAGTATCAGCCCCAGCTCCAGTCCTAGGCGTTGCCTTAACCCTAAACCTAAAACTACACCTAGTCCTAAGCTTTGTTCTAAATTCTAAACGCTAATTCTAAAACTGGATGTTCTTTTTGCCCATAACCTAGTCCTTGAATTGATAAACTTTATCCTGGGGGCAGGGGAGTGAATTAAACACAGGGCTAATGGGATGGGAGTGAAGACCCTAAAGAAATAGAATATGAAGAATGAAGTTCAGAGCAAGACGAGACAGTCTAGCAAGGAAAGCTGAGGGGCTTTTCTTGATGACAGATACTTCAAGGTCATCTGTTTAGGATGAAAGGGAGAAATGAAGTGTGCAGGCAGTTTGAGACTGTATGATTGTGGTGTGCAATCCAGGTGATTCCTATATGACAGTGTAGAGCTGCCGCATATGGATTCCTAGGCTTTTATGGGAGTCCTGGTGTGGCACTGTGGGTTAATGTGCTGGACTGCGAAGTCCGTTAGAACTGCCAGGTCGGCAGTTCAAGTTCATCAGCTGCTCCTTGGAAATGCTCTATACAGGGTTGCTATGGGTTGGAACCGACTCAACAGCATTTAACAACAGGCTTTTTATGGGACCAGATCACCATGTCTTTTTTTTCCTCTTGGAGCAACCTGTGGGTTCCTACTGCAGATCTTTTAGCTAGTTGCTGATGGCTTAACCTTTGCATCACCAGGAGTATAGATCAAGTTCATTAAATTGTAGCAATGTACACTTGTTTCTTTTATTAAAAACTGTGCATATATATTTTGAATCTTCCTCTAGTAGAGTTCTGAACATCAAACCTTCAAGGAAAGGTGGATTGAGTACTATCTACAAATTTGGGTGTTTTTGTGCGTCTCCCCTCACTTCATAAAAGCTGGATGCTTCACTCTCAGCTAGTGTTCTGTGGCTATGTCCTTGTTTATGGATACAGAAGTCCCCAGGTCTCACCACACTTCGTACAAAACAGCCCTTCTTCTTATCTCTCTCATATCCATGTCAACAGGAATCTATGAAATGTGGTCAAATTGAACCCATATCTTCATTGCTGCTTTTCCCCATTTTCCACTCACCAACTGACCAACATGGTCATCAGCAATTTTATGTGCCTGCTCATGTGTTCCCTTTGAGTTTCAATTTTGGAGGGGGATCTGTCTTGAAGGGACTTGATGCACCTTGATGGCTCCCTGGAGAACAACTTGCTTATTCTTGTAGTAGCCAATAATACTGACATTTTTGTTTTGGATTTTACTGCTGTTCTTTCTTTAAAGAAATATCTTCTGGGAGGTGGGACTTGATGGTGTATAGGGTAGAAGTACAGTGACGTTCGCCGTCAGCAATACCACAGCAAAACCCACAGAAGTGGGTTCAGGGTAGAGCTCCAAAACTCTGAACCACGTAGTAGAAATATTTATAAAGTTTGAAGGTTTATAGCTAGTAGAACTTGTAGCGGAAGTAGGAAATCACATACTTTTGAATCTGCTAGGCTCGGTGGCCCAGAGCCGCCTACTTGGGTGAGACCAAATGGCAAGACCAAGCAGGGGAGCAAGCAGATCCACGACGGAATAATGCCACGGGAACCTCAGAACAAAGATGGATAATACACTTTGTCAGTTTTGCTTTGTTCTGATTTTCTTTTCTTTTTTTGTTTTGGATTTTCCTGCTGTTCTTTCTTTCAAGAAATATCTTCTGTTCATTGGTCCGCCACTGTTTGTGCAACTCTATTCTGGTAACTACAGGGGGTGCCTGAGCAAGTGGACACCCCACCCCCACCATTGGTGGGTTCTTCTGCCACACATGTACACAGATACTTTCAGCCCAAGAGTCGGTTCTAAATGGTTTTTAATAGGAAAAAGGCCAGAAAAAGTGGTGTGGGGAGGGAAAGAGAGTTTAAAAACAAAACAGGCCAAAAATTAAATTAAATCCTGAGGTACACCATAATAACCAACAGTGGCCTCTTGAAATTTATCAGCAGCCTTGAAGGCAAGAAGCTGAAAAAGGACATTAAAGCCATACTCAAATTAGGCTACAGATTTTTTTTCTTCTTCTCTCCCTCATCTCCCTTTTCTGTGATAACAGACTACTTCAGTATCCAGTCTAGTTTTTTTTCTTTTGCTGTTATTTTTGCTGTTTTATGCTCCCCCTTTTACCTTTTGGGGACTCTTTCTTTCCTATACTACTAAAGAAGAGACAGCAACTGCTGCCATATAGTCAAGCTATAATCACACTCTATAAAACACCAAAATCCAGGCAAGATCCAATACCAACTACCATACACCAGGGAGGCAGATAACACCTATGAAAGTTACTCTGAGTTAAACAATAAGAAGAGTGAAAAGGGAAGCCCACATCCCGATCACATCTACCTGGAGCCATAAAAAATACTAAAACACATACTCAATTAAGAATTAAGGCCACAGATAAACACTAGACATGTCCAAGAAGCAAAAGCAGATGACCATATCAGCGCATGTCCAGAAACAAGATAAAATGTTTGAGACAAATGGAAGGATGTAGTCCTTCCATTCAACAAAATAAGAATTGAAGGGAAATTCCTCAACATAATTAAGAGCATATATACAAAACAAACAGCCTACATTATTCTCAATGGAGATAAACTGAACGCCTTCCCTCTGTGAACAGGAACCAGACAAGGTTGCCCTTTGTCACCACTCCTATTCAATATTGTGCTGGAAGTCTTAGTAAGAGCTATACGGCAAGACAGGGAAATTAAAGGCATCCAAATTGGCAAAGAGGAAGTAAAACTCTCCCTATTTGCAGATGATATGATCATATATATAGAAAACCCCAAAGACTCAGTAAAAAAGCTCCTAGACTTCATTGGAAGATTTAGCAAAGTGGTAGGATGTAAGATCAACATACAAAAATCAGTTGGATTCCTCTATACTATAAATGACAGCACTGAAAAGGACATTAGGAAAGCAATACCATTTACAATAGCCGCCCATAGAATGAAATATCTAGGAATAAATGTAACCAGAGAAACAAAGGACCTATACAAAGAAAACTACAAAACACTAATACAAGAAACTAAAAGAGACCTACAATAATGGCAGAATGTACCATGCTCCTGAATAGGAAGACTTAACATTGTGAAAATGTCAATACTGCCCAAGCAATTTACATATATAATGCAATTTCAATTCAGATTCCAACAACATTCTTCAAACAGACGGGGGGGGGGGGGGAAATTACAAACTATATGGAAAGAGAAGAGACCCAGGATAAGCAAAGCACTGCTTAAGAAGAAGAGTAAAGTTGGAAACCTCTCCCTCCCTGACTTCAAAATTTATTACACAGCTACAGTGGTCAAAAAAGTTTGGTACTGGTATAATGAAAGATACATTGATCTATGGAACAGAATCGAGAATCCAGAAATTAACCCATCCACATGCAGCCAACAGATTTTTGACAAAGTACCTAAATAAATTGCATGGGGAGGGGATAGTCTTTTCAACAGATGGTGCTGGCAGAACTGGAAAGTGATATGCAAAAGATTACCTGGAAAAAGATTACCTCACACCATATACAAAATCCAACTCAGCATAGATTAAAGGCCTAAATTTGAATCCCAAAATTATGAAGGCCATCAATGAAAAAGTAGGGACAAATGTGAGGGCACTAATTCAGGGAATACATAGACTACCAAACATTTTGAAAACTACACAAACAAAAGTAGACAAAAATAGATGATTGGGACATACTAAAAATTAAAAATTTATGTACATCAAAAGACTTCACCAAAAGAGTAAAAATGGAAACCACAGAATGGGAAAAAATCTTTTGAAACAACACATCAGACAAGGGGTTCATTTCTAAAACATATAGGAAACAACAACACTTCTATAAGAAAAAGTCAAATAACCCAATTAGAAAATGGGCACAAGACATGAACAGACACTTCACCAAGGAGGAGATCCATGCAGCCGACAATCATATGAAGAAATGTTCAGGATCACTAGGCATTGTTGTTGTTGTTGTTGTTGTTAGGTGCCATCGAATTGGCACCAACTCATAGTGACCTTATGCACAGCAGAACGAAACATTGCCTGATCCTGGTCCAACGTTACCACTGTTGCCATGCTTGAGTCCACTGATGCTACCACTTGGCCAATCCATCTCATTTAGTGACTGGTCCCTCCTGACAATATATACAAAGTATGAGAGACAAAGTTTGGCCACTTTGGCCTCCAAGGAGCACTCTGGCTGCATTTCTTCCAAAACAGATCTATTGGTTCTTTTGGCAGCCCATGGCACTTTCAATATTCTCCTCCAACACCATAACTCAAAAACAGCAATTCTTCTACGGTCTTCCTTATTCACTGTCCAGTTTTCTCATGCGTATGAGGTTATTGAAAACACCATGACTTGGGTCAGGCACACCTTAGTCCTCAAGTTCACCCTCCACCTTACCAAACATGATATCCTTCTCCAACGACAGGTTTCTCCTGACAATATGTCCAAAGTATGAGAGATGAAGTTTGGCCATCCTGGCCTCCAAGGAGCACTCTGGCTGCACTTCTTCCAACACAGATCTGTTCT
>NW_006409022.1:20017-20579 GCF_000296735.1 Chrysochloris asiatica | reverse complement strand
TTGAATAAGTATGGTGGAAGAATACAACCTTGTCGCACACGTTTTAAAATTTTAAACCATTTAGTGTTCCCATGGTCTGTTCAAACAACTGCCTCTTGGTCCAGGAACAGATTCCTCAGGAGCACAATTAAGTGTTCAGGAATACTCATACTTCGCAATGTTGTCCATAGCTTGTCATGATCCACACAATTGAAAGCATTTGCGTAGTCAATAAAACACAATTAAACATCTTTTTGATGTTCTCTGCCTTCAGCCAAGATCCATCAGACATCAGCAATGATAACTCTCATTCCACGACCTCTTCTGAATCCGGCTTGAACATCTGGAAATTCTCTGTCAATGTATGCTTGCAGCTGTTCTGTATTATCTTTAGTAAAACTTTACTTGTTGAGGTCCTATGTTGGGTTCCAGCCTCGACAAGGAAATGTGGGTGTCAGGAAGAAGGGAGATCTGTCGGTGAAAGTGAGAGAGAAAGAGAGAGACGAAATATATACAAAAAAGACAGACACACAGATATGATGCAAGCTGGCAGGTAGACAGATCTGCAAACATATTGCCTAGC
>NW_006409022.1:18681-19227 GCF_000296735.1 Chrysochloris asiatica | reverse complement strand
AGATGAGTGAGTGCCTCCTGTGCTGCCTCACTTTCTTGAAAGATTTCAATTTTCATTCCATCCATTCCTGATGTCTTGTTCTTTGTCAATTCCTTCAATACACCTTGGACTTCCTCCTTCGGTATCATTGGCTCTTGTTCATATGGTACCTCTTGAAATGGTTTGAACATTAGCCATTTCCTTTTGGTACAGTGACTCTGTATATTACTTCCATCTTCTCTCCTTTTTTAATAAATGTTTTATTGTGAATTATGTGATAGTTTACATGGGAGAACATTAGTTTTACATTCATTCTATCATGTATTGTTTCATTGCCATAGTTACAATCCTGTCCATGCATCATCAATCAACCAAAGGGTATACTCTGCAAGCCTACCCCTTCCCCCCTGGTTGTCAGCACACAGCCCCTTTCCCTCTCTGGATCTCAAGTCCCCAGCCACTCCCATCACTCTACGTCATTGTCTCTGCCTCCATCTCAGGCATCACTGCTTCTCTGGGTAGGGTCCTGTTCTCCGCTCTTCTCCATTGTTGGTCCCAGGGCCCTCC
>NW_006409022.1:17766-18350 GCF_000296735.1 Chrysochloris asiatica | reverse complement strand
ATTGTATCAGATGACACTTTTTTCCTCTTCTTTCTTCTTCGGATTGAGCTCTGATCATCCAGTCATTGAAGCCAGGTCAAGTGGATATTCTCTGCAAGTGTGCATGTTCTTGCGTCTATCTGCTCTCTTCTTATCAGCTGGACTCTTCACTCTCCACTCTAGTCCTCTGTGGCTGTGTCACTAACTCTGAGCCCATGAGTCCCCAGATCTTGCAACACTGCTGGACAACCAAGTCTCCACCCGGGTTCACAGGAGTCTATTGAACATTGTAGGGCTTAGCTTGAAGCTTCATTGCTGTTTTTCCCTTCCATCTTCTCTTGATGCTTTCTGCATCACTCAATAATTTGCCCAGAGAATCTTTCAATAATGCAAGCTGGGGCTTGAATTTTTTCTTCAGTTCCCCAAGCTTGAGAAGTGCTAAGCATGTTCTTCTTTTTTGGTTTTCTGATTCCAGATATTTACAAGTTTTATTATAATATTTGGCTTTATCTTTTGAAGTTGACCTTTGAAATTTTCTGTTCAGCTCTTGTACCTCCTCATTTCTTCCATTTGCTTTAGCATCTCTACACTGGAGAGCAAGTTTC
>NW_006409022.1:10389-17346 GCF_000296735.1 Chrysochloris asiatica | reverse complement strand
ACAATAACAGCAACCATAAAAAAAAAATTAGAGGACAATAAATGCTGTAGAGGATGTGGAGAGACTGGGACACTCCTGCATTGCTGATGGGATTGCAAAATGGTCCAACCTCTCTGAAAAGCAATATGGCACTTCCTCAGAAGGTTGGAAATAGAAATACATTCAGCAATTCCTCTACTTGGTATTTATTGCCAAGAAATACAAACCATAACTTGAGTAGATATATGCACACCAATGTGCATAGCAGTGCTATTTACAATAGCAAAAAGTTGGAGACAGCCTAAGTGCCCATCTATGGAAGAATGGATAAACAAACTGTGTACATACACACAATAGAATATTATGCTACCTTGAAGACCAACAAGGAAGCTGTAAACTATCACATAACATGGATGAACCTTGAGGACATTATGCTGAGTGAAATCAGTCAGTCACAAAAGGAGAATTACTGCATAGGACCATTACTGTAAAAGACTAGAAAAAGTACCCATACTAAAAGGCAGGGTGATCCTTTGCTGGTTACCGGGATGTGGGGTGCGTGGTGAGAGGGGTGAGAAGAAGCTGGATCACAAGGTAGGGAATAGACACAGGATAGTTTGGGTGTTAGGGAGGGGTGCAATACACAAGAAAGGGGTGGGAATGGAAGAACAGGTGGATGGGAAAACAATTAGTCAGGTTTGCATAGGCTAAGTGGGACAGAGATAAATAATGATGTATGCACAACCTTGGAACAACAGGGCTCTGGGATACAGGGATTGAGATGTGGTTGGAATGGGCAAAAGGGGGAAAATATTGTTAAGATGCTTGGCTGTCTTTTGAATCTTGGTTTTCCTGACATACCATTATACAGTAGACACTTGAGGGAGAGTGAAAGGAATAGCCAGAAATATCACCATAGAAAGCTTGTAATCCATTTTCTGCCTGTAACTGATTGGAATACCTAAAATGGGGCTACAATGTGCCCAGTGAAGGAGGCTTCCTGCAGAGGTTCTGCATTACATAAGACTATAGGTGGAATCCTGAACCCCATCCAGAATGTTCTGAGGTGGGAAATTTCCACTGGACAAGCAGACCAGCCTGAAGTGGCTAGAAGAACAGAAGATAATTCTTGAAAGAAAGACCAACAGAAAAACTACAAAACAATAATGGCAGTCTGACTGACAACTGTAAGAAGAAGCAAGTTTCTCGCCCAGGATACATCAAGTCAAGCCTCATCAAGTGTCCCCTCAGAGCACACTCCCTTCCACGACTGAGACTCAGTGGGAATACATGAGCAGACAAGTGCTCTGACTGGTGACCATATTTGTCACCAATAGGGGGATGTGAGGGAAAACAGCAATGAAGCTGTGAGCTAAGTCCAACCACATTCAATACACTCCTGTGAATCTGGGTGGAGACCTGGTTGGCCAGCAGTTTGGAAAGACCTGGGAACTCCCGGGTCCAGAGTCAGTGACATAGCCACAGAGGACTAGAATGGAGTAGGAAACATCCAGGTGATAAGAAGAGAGGGCATATGCACAAGAGCACCCACACTTACAGATAATACCCCCTTGATCTGGCTTCAATTGCTGGATGATCAGAGCTCAACTAGAAGAAGAAAGAAGAGGAAAAAAAGAGTAATCTGATACAATTTGGTGAGCTTGACCTATACCTATGGATGTAGTAGCTCAAAAGAGGGAACAAATCTTTATAACAAGGATCATTCCCACCCCCTCAATACTCAGGGCAGACAGGGATGGGGAACTTGGTCATTTGCTACCCAAAATGGGGAGAGGGAGGGGGCTACAAAGGCAAGACGTGAGTGGCTTACAAGCTTTCAAGTGGGAGCCTAGATACAGAGGGTGTGGAGGAAGCTAGAATCTCCACTGAGTAGTATCCAATCTGTCTGGGCGGGACTGATGAAAGGAGATGTGGCTAGCACTCATGTGGTACAATAGTGAATAATTACTATCAGGACTGACTGTGAGGGTTGGAAATGTAAAGGTTGACGTTTTGTAGCAAAAGGAGGGGGGTGGTTGACTTTGTAGTCCATGAGCAGAGGACCCTGTGACTATTAAGGGAGAAGAGCAGAGTGCGGGACCCTATCCAGAGAAACAGTGACACCAGAGATGGAGGCAGAGACGATGGCATGGAGTGTTGGAGTGGCTGGGAACTCTAGACCCAGAGAGGGAGAGGGGCTGTGTGCTGATGACCAGGGGGCAGGCTTGCAGTATGTACCATTTGGTTGGTTGATGATGCATGGAGAGGATTTTAACCATGGCAATGAAAAGATATATGATAGGAAGGATGTAAAGCTAATGTTCTCCCATGTAAACTATCACATAATTCACAATTAAACATTAAAAAAAAAAAAAAGAAAGAAATATCTTCTGTTCCTCTAGCTGTTCCAGACTGATCTTCTTGTCCTTTCAAGTGGCAATGTCCCACCTCAGAAGGTTCTGGATGGGGCTCAGCATTACACCTAGGGTGCTTATACACTGCAAAGGCTCTGCAAGAAGCCCATTTAACTGGGCAAGTTCTAGAACCCTTTTTAAGTTTTCCAATCAGGTTCAGGTAAAGATGGGCTTACAAGCTTTTGTTGTGACTGAATAATTTCACTCAGCATAATGTCCTCAAGGCTCATCCATGTTATGAGGTGTTTTGCAGCTTCCTTTGCAGCTTCAAGGTAGCATAATATTCCATTGTGTGTATGTACCAAAGTTTGTTTATCCATTCTTCCATTGATGGGCAGTTAGGCTGTCTCCATCTTTTTGACATTGTGAATAGTGCTCCTATGAACATTGGTGTGCATATATCTACTCATGTTGTGGCTCATATTTCTTATGGATATAAGATATTTCTATTTCCAACTTTTTGATGTAGTGCCATAGTGTTTTCCAGAGTGGTTGTACCATTTTGCATTCCCACCAGTCTCTCCACATCCTCAGCAGCAAATTTATTGTCCTCTGCTTTTTTGAACTTCATTATTATTGCTGTTGTGAGATTATATCTCATTTTTATTTTGATTTGTATCTCTCTAATATCTAACGTAAGACATTTACTGATGAAGATCCAAGAACACAGCCTTCGGTATGGATTCTGGGTTGGCTTTGGCAAAATCCCTTAGCTTCTTTTTATCCAGGAATGTTTTTATTACACCATTGTATTCAATTGACGGCTTTGCTGGGTAGACAATTCTTGGTTGGCAGTTTTTTTGTTTTTGTTTTTGTTTTTTCTTTCAGGGTTTTATGTATATCTCCCCATTGCCTTCTTGCCTGCATGGTTTCTGCTGAGAGATCAGAACTTAATCTCATTTGCTTGCCTTTGTAAGTTCATGTCTCTCCTCCATATCTGCTTTCAAGATTCTTTCCTTGTCTTTGATTTTGGAGAGCTTGATTATTATATGTCTTCGTAATTTTCTTTTGGGGTCTATCCTTCTTGGGGATGGTTGAGCTTCTTGAATGCTTGTCTTTTCATTTTTTCTGGATGTTAGGGAAGTTTTCTTCCAGAGGCCCTTCAACTATCTCCTCTGTGGACTTGTGTGATTCTTTCTGTTCTGAAATGCCAATAACCCTTCGTGTTATCCCACATGAAGCTTAGACTTTCTTCAGATATATTTTTTATCCTTTTTTTTCCTGCTTTCTCTTCTATCTTAGAAGTATTGAGAGATTTGTCTTCCAGCTCGCTAGTTCTGGCTTCCATCTCTTCAATTCTACTCCTTTGTCCTTTCCGTGTATTGTCCATTTCTGATATTTTATTATTAATCATTTGGACCTCTTTTTGTGGGTTTTGAATTGTCTTCAATGCTGTATCTATGTTATTTGATTGTTCCTGCAGCACTTTCCTTATTTTTTTCGACTTCTCTGTGGAGTGTTTTGATGCATTTCAGTATCATTCTCCTGAATTCCTTCTCAGGCATTTCCAAAGCCTGCCTCCCTTCCAATTTGAAGTCTAGGTCTACCTCCAGGTCATTTGTCTCAGTTACTATATCTTGTTTCTGGACATGTGCTGATATGGTCAGCTATTTCTTGGGCTTCTTCAATAAAGGTGTGATTTCAATAATTAGATGAATATATGCTTTCTTATTGCCTCCAGGTAGATGTGATCAGGAGATGGGCTTCCATTTTCACTTTTTATTATTACTCAAATTAGAGTAACTGTAGCAGGTGTTGGCAGTCTATCTATTGTATAGCAATTAGTATTGGCTCTTGCCTGGATGGTGATATTTTATAGGTTGTGATTGTAGCTTGGGTATATGACCACGATTGCTGTCTTTCTTGAGTAATGTAGGGATAAAAAGAGCCCCCCCGAAGGTAAAAGGGGGACCAAAAATGAAACAGAAACAGCAAAATAAATAAATAAATAAATAAATAAATAAATACAACCGTTTAAATACTATTGTCTATAATTGCAGAAAAGAAAAAGATAGGAAAAAAATCTGTAGCAAAATATAATTATGACTTTATGCTCCTCTCTTGGCTTCTTGCCTTCAAGGCCACCTGAGAAATTTTAAGATGTTACTGTTACTCCTTATGATGTAACTCAGGATTTAATTTTTGGCCTGTTTCCTTTTTAGCCTGTCTCTGCCCTCCACAACCCCTGTTTAGGACTGCTTTACACAGTGTCCCTTCTTAGTAGTTTTTTGCTGAGCAGATCCTTGTTCATGTTCCGGGGGTCGGGGGTGTGCACTTGCTCAGACACCCCTTCTAGGCTCCAGAGTAGAGGTGTGCAGACAGTGGAGGACCAATGAACAGAGAGAGAGCGAGAAAGAGAGAGAGAGAGAGAGAGAAAAAAAAAAAAAAATGTCCACACTTTTATCTCTGAGGATTGGTCAGACCTCTGAGGTGGATGACTGCTCTGGGAGCCATTGATCTGAAAACACCACTGTTCTTGCTTCTGCTACAAATTCCACTGGCTATAAGCCTTCAAACTTTCTGAATTTCCTTTTTATGTAGTTCAGAGTTCTGCGACTGTCTCCTCAACCTGCTTAATCACAAACTTATTATCAGCAATTCCTTACATCGGTACAACCCTAGTAGAATGAATCTGAGGTGGCTTTTCAGTAGACAAAGCCTTTCTAATCACAATAATTATCCTAGTTACAGCTAACAACCTATTCCAATTATTCATTGGTTGGGAAGGAGTTGGAATTATATCATTCCTACTTATCGGCTGATGATATGCACGATATTGGGTATTCTGTGTTATTGCTGGCAGAGGTCTGCACCACACTTCTCCCTAATCCGCCATATTTTTTATTGTAGTTTTAGAATGCATTTTAATAAATTCAGTGCACAATGTTACTCAATATTCTTTTTTAACTCAACTTTCATGGTAAATACCACCTACTTACTCTCTCAATTAAAGCTTTATAATCAATCTCTTTGAATCCCAGATAAACATATTTCAAATGGATTCCATGAGTCTTATCCTATAACATCACAATTCATTTCTCTTTTTATTTTTTAAGCTAGCTTGCATGAATTTTGAGGACTACTGGTGTCATAGTGGTTAAAACATTTGGCTGCTAAACAAAAGGTTGATAGTTTGAAACCACCAACTACTCTTTGAGAGAAAGATGTGACAATTTGCTTCTGAAAAGAATACAGTCTTGGAAACCTTAAGGGGCAGTTTTTCTTTGTCCCACGGGGTCCCTCTGAGTGGCAGTTGATTTGATAACAGTGGGTGGATGTGTAAATTTCTATTACTTAGCACTTTATTTCAGCTATTTTCTTTTTCCTTCCTTCTTCCATGATCTTATCTAACCTGTTCACTTTTACCACTTTTATGAAAAGATCCCAATAGACACAAGTAAAAAGAAAAAAGCTAACAATTATTGCTTACTTTGTGGTTGAGCAACAGTTAGCACACTCAGCTGTTACTTGAAAGGTTATTGGTTTTAATTCACCCAGAGGTGACTGAGAAGAAAATCACGGCAAGTTACTTCCAAAAAAACCACCCACTGGAAATTCTATTAAACACAGTTTTCCTCTAATGCAAAACAGGGTCAACATGTCAGAACTGATGGCAACTGGATTGGTTTGTTATGTACTTGATGGCATCATCTTTTATTTAAAATTATCTTTAAAAATCTCACAAAATAGGTGGTAGTATTATCTCCATTTTACAAATGGAGAAACTTAGTCTTAGAGAGAGAGGTTAGGCAACTTGTTGAAGGTGACACAATTACTGTGTGGTACAGCTTGGATTCAAGCTATGCTCTAACATACCTGCCATGCTATAATAGCATTTAAAAGAAAGAATAATCAATATTGAAAATTCAATCTGCTTTAAAATAGAAAATTTGGGGAATCATTTGTTGTTGTTGTTAGTGTCTTTGAGTCAGTTCTGACTCATTGTTGTTATCGTTAAGTGCCGTTGGGTTGGTTCCAACTCATAGTGTCTCTGTATAGGGTTTCCAAGGAATGGCTGGTAAGCTTGAACTGCCAACGCTGTAGTTCAATCTGGCCTTGCAGTCCAGTGCCATACCAGGACTCCTATCATATGGTTTTGAGGCATGGCTGGTAGGTTTGAAATGTTTACCTTGTCATTAGCAGTCCAGTGCTTATCCTATGTAGCCACACCAGGACTCCATAGTAATCATGTTGTTGTCAATTGCTGTGGGTCGGTTCTGACTCATAGCTACCCTTTGTACAACAGTTGTTGTCAATTACTATGGGTCAGCTCTGACTCATGGCTATCCTTTGCACAACAGAATGAAACATTGGTCCTGTACCATCTTCACAAGTACTTAAAAAAATTTTTTTTTTATCTTTTTGTGTTTTTTTGTTTTTTATTAAGTTTTTTATTGTGGATTGAGTGAAACTTTACAGGGCATATCATCAGTTTTACATTCAACAAATCATATACCTTGTTTCATTACATTAATTATAATCCCCTCCATGTGCCATCAGTTAACAGTGTTTCTCTCTATCCACTTTAGCTCTCTGCCCTCCACAACCCCTGTTTAGGACTGCT
>NW_006409022.1:800-6885 GCF_000296735.1 Chrysochloris asiatica | reverse complement strand
TGGCGGAGCTCCTTTACTGCACTTCCACCCAATCCACCATCTTGTTTGTTCTCCCACAAGTACTTTTTTGCTTGAGCTTTTTGCTACTTACGTTATGGCAATCCATCTCATTGGGAGTTTTTCTCTTTTTTTGCTGACACTCCATTTTACCAAAGGAGCTCTGGTAGTGTAGTGGTTACAGGTTGGGCTGCTAACCTCAAGATTGGCAGTTCGTAACTACCAGCTGTTCCACGGAAGAAAGATGAGGCTTTATGCTCCCATAAAAATTTACAGCCTCGGAAACTCTATGCAAGGTCACTATGAGTTAGAATCGACTCCATGGCATACCACCACCACCACTTTACCAGGCATGATGTCCTTCTCCAGGCACTGGTCCTTCTGATAACATGTATGAAATATGACAGACAAAGTCTTGCCATCCTGGCTTCTAAGGAGCATTTTGGCTGTACTTCTTACAACACAGATTTGTTTGTTCTTCTGGCAATCATTGGTACTTTTAATATTCTTTTCCAACACCATAAATCAATTGCATCAGTTCTTCAATGGTCTTCCTTATTCACGCTCCAACTTTCACATGCATATGAGACGATTGAAAATACCATAGGTTGCATCAGGCACACATTAATTCTCAAACTGATATCTTTGCTCTTGAACACTTTAAAGAGTTCTTGTGCAGCAGATTTGCCTAATGAAATACATTGCTTGATTTCTTTACTACTGCTTACATGAGTGTTGCTAACTGATCCAACAAAATGAAATCTTTTACAACTTTTCTCCATTCAATATTTATAGATCAAGATGTGAGGATTTTTGCTTACTTTACACTGAGATGCAACTCATACTGAAGGCTCATAGCAACCCTGTATAGCATTTCCAAGGAGGGGCTGGCATTTAACAGTCCAGTGCTTATCCTAAAGCCCCACACCAGCACACCATGAATAAGATAGGATTAATAAAATAAATTGTGGGACATTGACAGGATAGAATGCTGCATAGTTGTTTAAACTATGTTTCAAGGATAAATGTATGAGATTATGCGCATGCCATACTATTAAGTATAAAACCAATGTTGCAAAGCAATTATTTTGTTTTGGCAAAGGAATCTATATATCTTTATGCCCCTATATCTAAATCAATTTCTGCTTCTCAGCAGAATTTAGAATTTCCCTGATTTTTGTATCTTCCCATCAGAAATAACTGCTAGTCCCTACCCCCAAAAGTTCTTAAATTGTCCCAAGTATGTCATATAATTTGCTTTTCTAGCAAGTTCCAAGGTGATCCTGGTGCTGTTGGTACAGGAATCATATTTTAAGAATGGGATTAAAAGTCTACATGGCACTCCCAAGTCTTATCTGTATGCTATCTTACCAAAATCTCAGTGAGCTATCGGCACACAGAAGTATTACCAAACCAGCCCCAAACCAGAAAACTTAGCTTTGGGTTTCGTGTCCCTGGTGGACCCCTTTATCCTTTGTTCCCCTCCAATGTAAACATCACTTTCATGCTCTCCTCTTTCTATACCAAGCAAATCCCCAGTCTTCACCTCCCCTTGCCTCATGGAACCGTTACCTTGATAGCCGATGGCTGCATCCTAGCTGCTTTCTAGAATTCTGAGTACCTTGATAGGATTCTGGACTGAATGGAAGGGGACTGTGCCTGAGAGGCAGAAAGATGGGAGTCAAATTTCTACCCATGAGACTTCAGCAGGCCTCAGGGAGATAGCACCTGAGAGGATACCTGGGCCCCAGGCAGTAGGGCTTGAGTTTGTTTGGAGATGCCCCTCCCACCCATGTTGCACTAATTCAGAAGCTAGAGATGCCCACCTCTATGTGACCATGTAGTTGAGTTAATGAGGACAGCAGGGACAACCTTGATGACTGAAGGTCCCCACAGATACCTCCTTTCACCCAATTCCTAGGTAGCTCTCAGGAATAGGATAGACCCTCTAATGATACACGAGATTGAACGTTACTTCACCCTAGAATTGGATGGGGATTTAAGCTCTTATAGCTCAGTAAACCTGTCCCGAGTTATATACTACACAGAAGACACAACAGGTAAATGCACATGTTTTATTAGTATTTAGGGCTTTGAGTCAAAACTCCAGAGGAAACTTGATCTATGTGAGCAGGGTGAAATCTCATGGAGGAAATGAAAGACTCCTTTCGGTTGGAAGTGGACCTAACCTATGTACTGGGTTGCCCCCTAGTTCTATCCTTGCCCTGAAGCAACTACCTGTGGAGCAAAGAACCTGGAGAGAATACATCAAGTAGAAGAGAAGACCAAAGCATTTCCAAGAGGTCTAGCCTCAGTCTAGTTATCTTATTCCTATTACCCCTCCCAAGAGAAGCAGCATCTCATTGCATCGTGGCTGTTGTCTGTCCCTGTACATTAATTTTTCAGACAGTTGACTGGAAAGAACTTTAGCATGGGGACAGCTCAAGGCTGAGGGCTCCAGTGGGTAGCCAGTGCTTCTCCAGTCATTATCCTTATTCAAGGAAACAAAGTCATCTTTTAGCCAGGTCAGTGGAAAATGGGAGTTTAGCTTCATCGTCTCAAAAGAAGAAATCTACAAAGTATCAGAAAAGTGCTTCCTGATCTTTACCACTGCTCATTTGTCACACCTGGGATCAATGAGCTCAGCAGTTCACACAGTCAAGTTCTTTCATGAAAGACTCTTTGATGTTGCTTCCAGAACTGCATAAGTGGATCAGGAAGCTATTTCAGTTACTTTTACTGAAGGCTACTTACTCTACTATATGTAAGGCAAGGAAGGCAATCCTGATCTACTCTCCAATCAAATTAGGCTCTCTACTGTCATCTAACCAAGCTCCCCACAAGTGAACAGACAATAATATCTAATTTGAACTTTTAACACATATCAGGTAAGCAATAACTATTTGTTCATGGAGTTAATGAATAAAATTCAATGCTGTTGCTATAAAATGCAAAATGCAATATTATCCTCCCCAACCCATTGAATCCCACTATGTCATTCCTTGCCTAAACAGAAGAATTACTATTCTAACTAAATCTGTTTGCTCTCCCTTGTGCCCAAAATATGTGCATGAACATCTCTTCATTTCTCTTGTTTTTTAATTCGGCCTGTTGAGGTCTCACTGAAGTGTAGGCTGTAGAGAGCCAGTGTGGCATTTCATGAGGTTCACATCACGGAGGCCCCAGCTTCTTCAGAATCATGCAAATTTCCTGGAGCTGAAAGACACAAAGAACAGGCCTTCACTTGTTAATGTCTTCAAGATTAAGCATTATGAATACTGCTGCACCTTACAGTTTACAAACTGCTTTCTCAAGGAAAAGCAACAATCTTAGGATAGAACGGATGTTATCCTTTTGAAGCAGGGCTCAAAGACCTGGTTGTATGCCAATAAAGGTAGTTAAGAAAGACAGATGAGAAAGAAAGCAAGTTTCCACACTTTGGCCTCTCCAGGGTGTCCCCCAAGTGGTATCAGTCCCCCAGAGTCCACCACCTGTGAACTTAAAAACAGTAAAAATAGCACACACACATACAAAGGTAAAATATGAAACTGGAGAAAGAGGTGCACGTATGTAAAAAAAAAAAAGCACACTGTGTTAAACATGGCTATTGCTTGAGGAGGGAGATAAATGATGAACCAGTTTGTTTGTTTTTTATAGGTAGAATCTCTTGCATTTAGAACAGGACAATTGAGAGGAAAACTGCATCATGCTCTGCTCCATGTGTCTATCCATCCCCCCACCCTGACGTCTGGGGCCTTTCATACCACTGGATGGCTTGGTCTTCTCCTCTTGCTATTGTTGTTCTCTTGGGTTTCCTTGGCTCCAGCTGAGCTCAGTGGGTTTTACCAAGGTGGTCATCAGAGATCCTTCCTCCATGTCATGGTGCCTCTGGTTCCACAGATGGGGCATTTCTTCCTGGGACCCTCCTGAAACCCACAGACCAGGGGTGTAAATCCTCCCAGGAATAATTTGGGGTGGGTTTAATGCTACTGCTGCTTCTCCTTCTGTCTCCAAGACAACTGTGGGTGGAGGAGGTGGTAAGTATGGGAATGTCATTGGGCATGGTGTGGGGTATGGAAATGAGTGTGATGGACTCATTAGTAGAGGGACTTGTATGATCTGGGTGGAGAAACTCTGGGATCCCTCCTGGTAGGCTTCTACATGCCTCCTGCTTTATGCCGTTGTGGTTGTCAACCTACCTTGCTCCTCTGGATCCTGTGGCCAAGCCTTGGCCCACTGCGACTGGGTTAGTGACCTTCCATCTACTTCAGGGGTCTCTGGTCCTGAATATGCTGACCTCTTTGCCTGGAACAGCTGTTCGCACAGCAATTCGCGCTCCTGCATTGAATGCTGCAGGTCATCCCGTGCTTGGCGCAGCTGTGCAGCCATCTTCTCGTGCACCTCTCTCAGCTGCTGTAGCTGGGAGGTCAGGCCCCAGGTGGCGGTCTCTCGGTTAGCAAGCTCCTCCTGTAGCCGCCGCATCTTACTAAGCTGCCTCTGATGCTGCTGCTCCAGAAAACGCACACTCAGGGCTAACCCGCTCCAGGTGCAGGCCCTCTTGCGGGCTCGGGGCACCTGCGGGTCCACCACCATGGCGCGGAGCTGGTTCTCCACATAGTGCCAGGACCGTGAGCGGCAGGTCACGTAGAAGTCGGGGCCGCCGACATCACTGTGGATCTCTTCGTTGATGAACGTGATTACTTCACTGTGGCGGAACCCGCTCCTAGGGTCCGTGAAGTTCACAGCCATGGCTGCTGTGGCCTAGACACTGCCACCACTTGGTTAGCCCCTCACCGCCTTGCTCTATCCCAACGCAGCCTTTGCCTAGTCCTGGCCTCTTCCTAGGCCTATCTCCGCCCTTTCTTCCTGACTTGCCTCACAGACACTAAAGCCGATTCTCTCCAACCCAGCCAACTCCTGCAGAGGTGATGGCGCGTCACCTCACAGAAAGCGTGCAATCTTGCCGCAATGCCTACTGGGACTCGATGCCGCTGGTGTATGCAGCGACCCCTAAGTGATGGGCTGACTGCATGTGGCTCTGGGTATGGGACATAGAACTCCATTTAGTACCGAGGTGACTGTTTCCAGCTTCCAAGAGTTTTTGAAGGACCATGCCCAGTCAAGTGGAATGAATTTTTAGCTTGGGGGTCCCGGTTGACAAATGGCTTCATAAGGTTGCTCTTGGCTTGGCTCCTGGAATCCTGGTGACAAAATGGTTAAGTCCTCAGCTGCTATCCAAAAGCGTTGCCGTAAAACCCACTAGTAGCTCCCATAAAGCCCAGGAAACCGTATTCAGCGGTTCTATTCTATCATATAGGAATCTCCTGGACTGCACACAACAACCATACGATCTCAAGATGACTGCACATCATTTCTCCCTCATCTTAAACCTTGGAGTCCCTGTCATCAAGAAAATCAAACAACTGAATCATGAAGTCCCTCAGGTTTCCTTGCTAGCCGTTTGAACTGCAAGGTCGGCGGTTCAAGCTCAATAGCTGTTCCTCGGAAATCTTATGCAGTTCAAACGGCTTGCAGTCTGGCATATTAACCCACAGCACCACACCAGGACTCCCTAATAGCATGGAGTAAATACCTTAAGGAGATAGGATATCAGAAACTCAAGTCCGAAGTAAGAAGAGACAGTCTAGCAAGGAAACCTGAGGGACTTCATGCAGCCAGAGCTCTCCTTAGAGACCAAGATGGCCAAACTTCGTCTCTCATACTTTGTACATATTGTCAGGAGGGAACAATCACTGGAGAAGGATATCATGTTTGGTAAGGTCAGAGAAAAAGAGGAAGACTCCAAAGAGATGGATTGGCCAGGTGGCAGCATTGATGGACTCAAGTGTGGCAGCGGTAGTGAGGTTGGCCCAGTATCGGGCATTGTTTAGTTCTGCTGTGCATGGGGTTGCTATGAGTCGGTTCCGACTCGATGGCACCTGACAACAACAACAACAATGGCTAGTGATCGTGAACATTTCTTCATATATTTGTTGGCTGCCTGGATCTCCTCCTTGGTGAAGTATCTGTTCATGTCCTGTGCCCATTTTTTAATTGGGTTATTTGTCTTTTTGTTGTAGAGGTGTTG
>NW_006409022.1:0-700 GCF_000296735.1 Chrysochloris asiatica | reverse complement strand
TTGATGAATCTAGAGTCCTCAGCTGCTCCCCCTCTCCATGCCCCCATCTCTGCCTCCATCTCTGGCGCTGCTGCTTCTCTGGATAAGGTCCCGCACTCTGCCAGTGTGTTTCTCTCTTGATGGTCCTAGGGTCCTCTGTTTCTGGACTGTAAGATTAACCACTTCCTCTTTTTTTGTTACAAAACTTCTACCTTTACAATTGTGACAGTCGCGATTAGTCATGATAGCAGTTATTCACTATTGAATCTTACAAATCTTATTCCCATCTCTTTTCACCAGACCCATCTAGACAAGATGACAGCTATTCAGTGAGGACTCTTTCTTTCCCCCCAGTACTCTTAAGCTGAACTCCCTCTTGAAACCTTGTAAGCCAGTCACTTTGTGCATTTATTGCCCCCTCATTTTAGGTAGCCAATGTTTAAAAGTTGCCCATCCCTATCTACCCTGTGTACACAGCGGATAGCATTGATACATTGATACTTGATGTGAAGACTCTTTCCCTCTCTGTTGGTAACTACCACTCAGAGTATGCCAATAATTCTTATGTTATTCCTCTTCATGTTATCCAACATGAATCTTAGGCCTTCTTCAGATTTTTTTTTATCCTTGATCATGTTTGTTCTTCTATCTTGTTGTTGTTGTTGTTGTCAGGTGCCATCGAGTTGGAACCGACTTATAGCGACCCCATGCACAGCAGAAC
>NW_006409021.1:776215-777986 GCF_000296735.1 Chrysochloris asiatica | reverse complement strand
GCTACATGTCAGACGAGTCCAAAATGTCCATATAGAGAGAGCAAGCTACATGGCTGGGTAGTGCAACATTTCCATATATAGAGTTCTAGCTTCAAAGCAGATGAGATCAACTTGTCTATATACACAGAGCTAACTACAGTGCAGAGTACTTCAACATTTCCATATACAGAGTTCTAGTCCTTATACAGAGAGCTACCTACATGACAGAGTAGTGCATCATTTCCATATACAGAGTTCTAGCTACATGGCAGATGATTCCAACGTGTCCATATACAGAGAGCTAGCTACATACCAGAGTAGTCCAACATTTTCATATACAGAGTTCTGGTACAAGGCAGATGATTCCAACTTGTCTATATAAGGAGAGCTACGTACTTGACAGATAAGTCCAACATATCCATATACAGAGACCTAGTCACATGGCAGACACGTCCAATATGTTCATATACAGAGAGCTACTTGCTTGGCAGATCAGTCCAACATATGCATGCACAGTGTGCTAGCTACATGGCAGAAGAATCCAAAATGTCCATATACAGAGAGCTAGCTACATGGCAGAGTAGTGCAACATTTCCATATACAGAGTTCTAGCTACATGGCAGATGTGTCCAACATGTCCATATACTGAGAGCTACCTACATGTCAGATGATTCCAAAATGTCCCTATACAGAGAGATAGCTTCATGTCAGAGTAGTGCAGCATTTCCATATACAGAGATTAAGCTACATGGCAGACGAGTTCAAAATGTCCATATACAGAGAGCTAGCTAAATGGCAGAGTTGTGCATCATTTCCATATATACAGTAAAAGCTAATAGGTAGATGATTTCAAAGTGTTCATATACTGAGAGCTAGGTACATGGATGAGTAGTACAACAAGTAAATATACATGATACTAGATACCTTGCTAATGTGTCCAACATGTCCATATACTTAGAACTAGCTACATGGCAGAAAAGTGCAGTATGTTCATATACAGAGAGCTATCTAGTAGGCAAATCAGTCCAACATATCTATGTACAGAGAGATAGCTACATGGCAGACGAGTCCAAAATGTCCTTATACAGGCAGCTAGCTACATGGCAGGGTAGTGCATCAGTTCCATATACAGAGTTCAAGCTACATGGCAGATGAGTCCAACGTGTTCATATACTGAGAAGTGGCTACATGGATGAGTTGTCCAACATGTCCATATGGAGGGTACTAGCAACCTGGGTAATGAGTCCAACTTGTCCATATACTAAGAGCTAGCTACATTGCATAGAAGTGCAATATGTTCATATACGGAGAGCTACCTATTTGCCAGATCAGTCCAATATATCCATGTACAGCAAGCTAGCTACATGGGAGACGAGTCCAAAATGTCCATATACAAAGAGCTAATTAGTTGGCATATCAGTCCAACCTATCCAGTTACAGAGAGCTAGCTACATCGCATACAAGTCCAAAATGTCCATATACAGAGATCTAGCTACATGGAAGGGTAGTGCAACATTCCCATATACAGAGTTCTAGCTACATGGCAGATGTTTTCAATGTTCCATATAGTGAGAGCTACCTACATGGCAGAACAGTTCAAAATATCCATAAACAGAGAGCAACCTATATATCAGACGAGTCCGAAATGTCCATATATAGAGAGCTAACTACATGGCAGAGTAGTGCATCATTTCCATATACAGAATTTCAAGCTACATGGCAGATGAGTCCACAGTGTTCATATACTGAGAGCTAGCTACATGTCAGAGTAGTCCAACATGCCCATATAAAG
>NW_006409021.1:774281-775325 GCF_000296735.1 Chrysochloris asiatica | reverse complement strand
ATTAGTAGTCCAACATGTCCATATACAGGGTACTTGCAACCTGGCTAATGAGTCCAACATGTCCGTATACTGAGAGCTAGCTACATGGCAGACAAGTCCAATATGTTCATATACTGACAGCTACCTGCTTGCCAGATCAGTCCACCATATCCATGTACAGTGAGCTAGCTACATGGGAGACAAGTCAAAAATGTAAATATACAGAGAGCTAGATACATGACAGTGTAGTGCAACCTTTCCATATACAGAGTTCTAGCTACATGGCAGATGTGTACAACAAGTACCTATACTGTGAGCCAGCTACATGGCAGATCAGTTCAAAATATCCATGCACAGAGACCTAGCTACATGTCAGACGAGTCCAAAATATCCTTATGAAGAGAGCTAGCAACATGGCAGAGTAGTGAATCATGTTCATAAACAGAGTTCAAGCTACAGGTAGATGAGTCCAAAGTGTTCATATACTGAGAGCTTTGTACATAGATGAGTAGTCAACCATGTCTATATACATGGTCCCAGCTACCTGGCTAATGAGTCCTACATGTCTATATACAGAGAACTAGCTACATGGCAGACAAGTCCAGTATGATCATATACAGAGAGCTGAGTAGTTGGAATATCAGTCCAACATATCCATGTACAGAGTTCTAGCTTCATGGCAGAAGAGACCAAAATGTCCATATACAGAGAGCTAGCTACATGACAGTGTAGTGCAACATTTCCATATACAGAGTTCTAGCTACATGGCAGATGTGATCATCGTGTCCATATAGTAAGAGCTACCTACATTAAAGAGCAGTCCAACATGTCCATATACAGGGGACTATCTACAAGGCAGATGAATCCAACGTGTTCTTTTACGAAGGGCTAGCTACATAGCAGACAAGTTGAATATATTCATATACAGAGAGTTACTTACTTGGCATATCAGTCCAACATATCCATGTACAAAGAGCTAGCTACATGGCAGATGAGTCCAAAATGTCCATATACAGAGAGCTAACTACATGGAAGATTAGTGCAACATTTGCATATACAGAGTTT
>NW_006409021.1:771785-773052 GCF_000296735.1 Chrysochloris asiatica | reverse complement strand
GTCCAAAATGTCCATATACAGTGAGCTAGCTACATGTTAAAGTAGTCCAACATGTCCATATACAGGGAACTAGCTAGAAGGCGGATGAGTCCAACTTGTCTATATTCAGAGAGCTATCTACATGGCAGTAGTGCATCATTTCCATATACATTGGTAAAGCTAAAGGCCAGATGAGTCCAAAGTATTCCTATACTGAGAGCTAGCTACATGGAAGAGTAGTGCAACATGCCTATATACAGGGTACTAGCTACATGGCAGATGAATCCAACTTGTCCATATACTGAGAGCTAGCTACATGGCAGACAAGTCCAATATGTTCATATACAGAGAGCTAGCTACCTGTCAGGGTAGTGCAACATTTCCATATACAGAGTTCTGACTACAAGGCAGATGTGTCCAATGTGTCCATATAATGTGAGCTAGCTACATGGCAGAGTAGTCCAAGATGTCCATATACAGGGTACTAGCTCCATGGCAGATGAGTCCAACATGCCCATATACTGAGAACTAACTACATGGCAGTGAAGTCCAATATGTTCATGTACAGAGAGCTACGTACTTGGCAGATCAGTCCAACATATCCATATACAGAGAGCTAGCTATTTTGCAGATGAGTCCAAAATGTCCATATACAGAGAGCTAGCTACAAGGCACGGTAGTGCTGCATTTCATTATAGAGAGTTCTAGCTACAAGGCAGATGAATCCAACTTGCCTATATAAAGAGAACTAGCTATATAGCAGAGTAGTGAAACATTTCTATATACAGGGTACTAGCTACCTGGCAGATGAGTCCAACATGTCCATATATTGAGAGCCAGCTACAAGTCAAACGAGTTCAATATGTTCATATTCAATGAGCTACCTACTTGGAAGATCAGTCCAACATACCCGTGTACAGAGACCTAGCAACATGGCAGATGAGTCCAAAATGTCCTTATACAGAGAGCTAGCTACATGGCAGGGTAGTGCAACATTTCCATATACAGTGTTTTAGCTTCCAGGAAGATGTGTCCAACTTGTCTATACACAGAGAAGTAGCTACTTGGCAGGGTAGTGCAACATTTCCATATACAAAGTTCTAGGTACAAGGCATATGAGTCCAACTTGTCTATATAAAGAGAGCTACCTACGTGGCAGATTAGTCCAACATATCCATGTATAGAGAGCTAGCTTTTTGGCAGACAAGTCCAATATGTTCATATACTGAGAGATAGATACATGGCAGGGAAATACAACATTTCCATATACAGAGTTCTAGCTACATGG
>NW_006409021.1:768506-770515 GCF_000296735.1 Chrysochloris asiatica | reverse complement strand
AGCTACATGGCAGACAAGGCCAATATGTTCATATACAGGGAGCTAACTACTTGGCAGATCTGTTCAACATAACCATGTACAGAGAGCTAGCTACATAGCAGATAAGTCCAAAATGTCCGTATTCAGAGAGCTAGCTACATGGCAGGGTAGTGCAACATTTCCATATACACAGTTCTAGCTACATGACAGATGTGTTCAATGTGTCCATACACTGAGTGCTAGCTACATGGCGGAGTAGTGCATCATTTCCATTTACAGAGTTAACGCTACATGGCAGATGAGTCCAAAGTGTTCATATATTAGAGCTACCTACATGGCACACAAGTCCATTATGTTCATATACAGAGAGCTACCCACTACCCAGAACAGTGTAACAAAACCATTTACAGAGAGCTAGGTACATGGCTAATGTGTCCAAAATATCCATATACAGAGAGCTAGCTACATGGCAGGGTAGTTCAAAAGTCCCATATACAGAGTTCTAACAACATGGCAGATGTGTTCAAGGTGTCCATATATATTGAGAGTTACCTACATGGCAGACAAGTCCAATATATTCATATACAGAGAGCTACCTACTTGTCAGATCAGTCCAACATATCCATGTACAGAGAGCTAGCTACATGGGAGACGAGTCCAAAATGTCCATATACACAGAGCTAGCTACATGGCACGGTAGTGCAACATTTCCATATACAAAGTTCTAGCTCCAAGACAGATGAATCCAACTGGTGTATATACAGAGAGCTAGCTACATGGCAGAGTAGTGCAACATTTCCATATACAGAGTTCTAGCTACATGGCAGATGTGACCATCGTGTCCATGTACTGAAAGCTAGCTATATGGCAGATCAGTCCAAAATATCCTTGTACAGAGAGCTAGCTACATGTCAGACGAGTCCAAAATGTCCATATACAGAGAGTTAGCTACATGGCAGAATAGTGCTACAATTCCATATATACAGTTCAAGCTGCATGGCAGAGGAGTTCAAAGTGTTCATATAATGAGAGCTAGGTAAATGTCAGATTATTCCAACATGTCCATATACAGAGTTGTAGATACAAGGCAGATGTTTCCAACGAGTACATATACTTAGAGTTAGCTACATGGCAGAGAGGTCCAATATGTTTATATACAGTGAGTTATTTACTTGGCGGTACAATCCAACATATCCATATACAGAGAGCTAGCTTCATGGCAGACAAGTCCAAAATGTCCATATACAAAGAGCTTCCAACATGGTAGGTTAGTGCATCATTTCCATATACAGAGTTCTAGCTATTAGGCAGATGAGTCCAACTTGTTTATACACAGAGAGCTAGCTAAATGGGAGAGTAGTGCAACATTTCCATATATACAGTTCTAGCTACATGGCAGATGTGTAGAATGTGTCCATATACTTAGACATAGCTACATGATAGACAAGTGCAATATGTTCATATACAGAGAGCTACCTACTTGGCAGATCTGTCCAACATATCCATGTACAGCAAGCTGGCTACATAGCAGATGAGTCAAACATGTTCATATACAGAGAGCTAGATACATGCCAGGGTAGTTCAACATTCCATATACAGAGTTCTAGCATCAAGGCAGATGAGTCCAAATTGTCCATATACAGAGAGCTAGCTACATGGTAGAGTAGTGCCAGATTTCGATATACAGAGTTCTAGCTACATAACAGATGAGATCAATGTGTCAAAATACTGAGAGCTAGCTACATGGCAGACAAGTCTAATATGTTCATATACAGAGAGCTACCTTCTTGGCAGATCAGTCAAACATATCAATGTACAGAGAGTTAGCTAAAAGGAAAATGTGTCCAAAATGTTTGTATATAGAGATATGGCTACTTGACAGGGTAGTGCAATATTTCCATATACAGAGTTCTAGCTACATGGCAAATGTGTCCAATTTGAATATGTATAGAGAGCTAGCTACATGGCAGAGTAGTGCAACACTTCCATATACAGAGTTCTAGCTACATGGCAGATGTGTCCAAAGTGTA
>NW_006409021.1:766131-768156 GCF_000296735.1 Chrysochloris asiatica | reverse complement strand
AAGTCGAAAATGTCCATATAAAGAGAGCTAACCACATGGCAGGGAAGTGCAACATTTCCATATACAGAGATCTAGCTACAAGGCAAATGAGTGCAACTTGTCTATATACAGAGAGCTAGGTACATGGCAGAGTAATGCAACATTTCTATATACAGGGTTCTAGCTACATGGCAGATGTGTCCAACGTGTCCATATACTGAGAGCTAGCTACATGGCAGAAAAATCCAATATGTTCATATACAGAGAGCTACCAACTTAGCAGATCAGTCAAACATATCAATGTACAGAGAGCTAGCTACATAATAGACGTATCCAAAATGTTCATATAAAGAGAGCTAGCTACATGATAGGGCTTTGCAACATTTCCATATAGAGAGTTTTGGCTATAAGGGAGATGAGCCCAATTTGAATATGTACAGAGAGCTTCCTACATGGCAGAGTAGTGCATCATTTCCATATACAGAGTACAAGAATCATGGTAGATGAGTCCAAAGTGTCCATATAATGAGAGCTACCTACATGACAGACAAGTCCAAAATGTTCACATACAGAAAGCTACATACTAGGCAGATCAGTCCAACATATCCATGTAAAGAAAGCTAGCTACATGACAGACGAGTCCAAAATGTCCATATACAGAGAGCTAGCAATATGGCAGGGTAGTGCAACATTTCCATGTACACAGTTCTAGCTACAAGACAGATGATTCCAACCTGTCCATATACACAGAGTTAGCTACATGGCAGAGTAGTGCAACACTTCCATATACAGAGTTCTAGCTACATGGCAGATGTATCAAATGTGTCCAATACTGAGAGTGAGCTACATGGCAGACAAGTCCAATATGTTCATATACAGAGATCTACCTACTTGGCAGATCAGTCAAACATATCCGTGTACAGAGAGCTAGCTACATG
This sequence comes from Chrysochloris asiatica, assembly GCF_000296735.1. NCBI lineage: Eukaryota > Metazoa > Chordata > Mammalia > Afrosoricida > Chrysochloridae > Chrysochloris > Chrysochloris asiatica. The sequence goes on along the minus strand of NW_006409021.1, from coordinate 767,239 downwards.
GCAGACGTGTCCAAAATGTTTGTATACAGAGAGTTAGATACATGGCAGGTTAGTGCAACATTTCCATATGCAGAGTTCTAGCTACAAGGTAGGTGAGTCCAACTTGTCTATATACAGAGAGCTATCTACGTGGCAGAGTAGTGTAATATTTCCATATACAGAATTCTAGCTACATGGTAGATGTGTCCACCATGTCCATATTCAAGGTGCTAGCTACATGGCAGATATGTACAACGTGTCCATATACTGAAAGTCAAGTACATGACAAATCAGTCCAACAAATCCCTGTACAGAGAGTTCGCTATATGGCAGACAAGTAGAATATGTCCATATACAGAGAGCTAGCCACATGGCAGGGTAGTGCAACATTTCCATATACAGAGATCTAGCTACAAGGAAGATGACTCCAACTTGTCTATATACAGAGAGATAGATACATGGAAGAGTAGTGCAACATTTCCTTATACAGAGTTCTATCTACAAGGCAGATGAGTCCAACATTTCCTTATGCAGGGTTCTATCCACATGGCAGATGTGTACAACGTGTCCATTTACTGAGAGCTAGCTACATGGCAGAGTAATCCAGCATGTCTATATTCAGGATACCAGCTACATTGCAGATGTGTCCAACGAGTCCATATACTGAGAGCCATCTACATGGTAGACAAGTCCAACATGTTCATATACAGAGAGCTACCTACATGGCAAATCAGTCCAACATTTCCATGTACAGAGAGGTAGCTACATGGCAGCGTAGTGCAACATTTTCATATACAGAGATCTAGATACAATGCAGATGAATTAAACTTGTCTATATACAGTTAGCTAGCTACATGGCAGAATAGTGCAACATTTCCATATACAGAGTTCTAGGTACATGGCAGAAGTTGTCCAATGTGTCCATATACTGAGAGCTAGGTACAAGGCAGAGTAGTCCCACACATCCATATACAAGGTACTAGCTACATGGCAGATGAGTCCAAGATGCCCATATACTGAGAGCTAGCTTCATGGCAGACATGTCTACTATGTAATATACAGAGAGCTACCTACTTGGTAGACCAGTCCATCATATCCAAGTACAGAGAGCTTCCTACATGGCAGAGTA
>NW_006409021.1:763594-764277 GCF_000296735.1 Chrysochloris asiatica | reverse complement strand
CATTTCCATATACAGAGTTCTAGCTACAAGGCAGATGTGTCTGACTTGTCTATATACAGAGAGCTATCTACATAACAGAGTAGTGCAACATTTCCATATACAGAGTTCTATCTACATGGCATATGTGTCCAAGGTTTCCATATTCTGAGAGTCAACTACAAGGCAGACAAGTCCAATATGTTTATATACAAAGAGCTACCTAGTTGGCAGATCAGTCAAACATATCCATGTACAGAAAGCTAGCTACATGGCAGACGAGTCCAAAAGGTCCATATACAGACAGCAAGTTACATGACAAGTTAGTGCAACAATTCCATATACAAAGTTCTGATACAAGGCAGATGAGTACAACTTGTCTATATACAGAGAGCTAGCTACATGGCAGTGTAGTGCAACATTTCCATATACAGAGATCTAGAAACATGGCAGATTTGTCCCGGTGTCCATATACTGAGAGCTAGGTACATGGCAGGGTAGTGCAACTTTTCCATATGCAGAGTTCTAGCTACAAGGCCGAATACTCCAACATGTCCATATACTGAGAACTATCTACATGGCAGAGTAGTACAAAATATCTATATACAGAGTTCTAGCTACCAGGCATATGAGTCAAACTAGTCTATATACAGAGATCTAACTACATGGCACGATAGTGCAGCATTTCCATATACAGAGTTCTAGCT
>NW_006409021.1:760568-761079 GCF_000296735.1 Chrysochloris asiatica | reverse complement strand
ACAGAGAGCTACAAACTTGTCAGATCAGTCCAACATATCCATGCACAGAGAGCTAGTTACTTGGCAGACGAGTCCAAAATGTCCATATACAGAGAGCTAGACACATGGCATGGTACTACAACATTTCCATATACAGAGTTCTAGCTACATGACAGATGTGTCCAGCGTGTCCATATTCTGAGAGCTAGCAAATGGAAGAGTAGTCCAACATGTCCTTATTCAGGGTACTAGCTACATGGCAGATGTGTCCAACTTGTCCTTGTACTGAGAGTCACCCACACGGCAGACATCTCCAATATGATCATATACAGAGAGCTACCTCCTTGGCAGATCAGGACAACATATCCATGTATAGAAAGCAATCTACATGGCTGTTGAGTCCAAAATGTCAATATACAGAGAGCTAGCCACATTGAAGGGTAGTGCAATAATTCCATATACAGAGTTCTAGCTACAATGCAGATGAGTCCAACTTTTCTATATAGAGAGTGAGCTACATTGCCGAGTTGTC
>NW_006409021.1:758892-759423 GCF_000296735.1 Chrysochloris asiatica | reverse complement strand
AGCTACATGGCAGATGTGTCCAACGTGTCCATATTCTCAGAGCCACCTACAGGGCATACAAGTCCAATATGTTCATATACAGTAAGCTACCTTCTTGGCAGATAAGTACAACATATGCATGTACAGAGAGTTAGCTACATGGTTGGCAAGTCTAAAATGTCCATATAGAGAGAGCTTGCCACATGGCAGGGTAGTGCAACATTTTCATATACAAAGTTCTAGCTACAAGGCAGATGAGTCCATCTTTTCTGTGTACAGAGAGTTACCTACATGGTAGAGTAGTGCAACATATCCATATACAGAGTTTTAGTTACATGGCAGATGTGCCAACGTGTCCATATACTGAGAGTGATCTACATGTCAGAGTATTCCAACATGTCGATATTCAGGATAGTAGCTACATGGCAGATATGTCCAACTTGTCCATATACTGAGAGCAACCTACAGGTTGGACAAGACCAATATGTCCATATACGGAAACCAACATACTTGGCAGGTCTGTCCAACATATCCAAGTACAGAGTGCTAGCT
>NW_006409021.1:738063-738861 GCF_000296735.1 Chrysochloris asiatica | reverse complement strand
ATTTCCATATACTGAGTTCTAGCTACATGGCATATGTGTCAAAGGTGTTCACATACTGAGAGCTACCTACATGGCAGACAAGTCCAATATGTTCATATAAAGAAAAACTAGCTACTTAACAGATCAATTCAACATATCCATGGAAAGAAAGCTAGATACATAGCAGACGAGTCCAAAATGTCCATATACAGAGAGGTAGCCACAAGGTAGGGTAGTGCAACATTTCCATATACAGAGTAATAGCTACAAGGCAGATGAGTCCAACTTGCCTCTATACAGAGATCTAGCTACATGGCAGAGTACTGCAACATTTCCATGTACAGAGTTCTAGCTACATGGCAGATGAGTCCAAAGTATCTATATAATGACAGCCACCTACAGAGTAGGAAAGTCCAATATGTTCATATACAGAGAGCTACCTACTTGGAAGATCAGTCCAACATATCCATGTACAGAGAGTTAGCTACATGGTGGAGTAGTGCAACATTTCCATATACAGAGTTCTAACTACATGGCAGATGTGTCCAACTTGTTCCTAAACTGAGATTCACCACAATGCAGACAAGTCTGATATGATCACATACAGAGAGCTCCTTACTTGGCAGATCAGTCCAACATATCCATCTACAGAGAACTAGCTACATGGCAGACGATTCTAAAATGTCCATATACAGAGAGCTAGCTACATGGCAGGGTAGTGCAACATCTCCATATACTGAGTTCTAGCTACATGGCAGATGTGTAAATGGTGTTCATGTTCTGAGAGCTACCTACATGCCAGACAAATCCAATATGTAC
>NW_006409021.1:733462-735121 GCF_000296735.1 Chrysochloris asiatica | reverse complement strand
GTTCAACTTGTCCATATACTGAGAGCTAGCTACATGGCAGAGTAGTCCAACATGACCATATTCAGGGTAGCAGCTACATGGCAGATGTGTCCAACGTGTCCATATATTCAGAGCCACCTACATGGCAGACAAGTCCAATATGTTCATATACAGAGAGCTACCAACTTGGCAGATCAGTCCAACATATCCATGTACAGAGAGCTAGCTACATGGCAGACAAGACCAAAATGTCCACATACAGAGAGCTAGCCACTTGGCAGGTTAATGCAACATTTCCATATACAGACTTCAGCCATGAGGCAGGTGAGTCCAACTTGTTTATATACAGAGAGTTAGCTACTTGGTAGACTAGTGAAACATTTACATATACAGAGTTCTAGCAACATGGCAGATATGTTCAATGTGCCCATATACTGAGAGCTAGCTACATGGCAGAGTAGTCCAAAATGTCAATATTCAGGGTAGTAGCTACATGGCAGATGAGTCCAATGTTTCCATATACTGAGAGCCACATATAGGGCAGACAAGTCCAATATGTTCATATAGAGAGAACTACCTACTTGGCATATCAGTCTGTAATATCCATGTACAGAGAGCTAGCTACATGGCAGACGACTCCAAAAGGTCCATACACAGAGAGTTAGTCACGTGGCAGTGTAGTGCAACATTTCCATATACAGAGTTCTAACTACATGGCAGATGTGTTCAACGTGTTCATATGCTGAGAGCCACCTACAGGGCAGACAAGTCCAATATGTTCCTATACAGAAACCAACCTACTTGGCAAATCAGTCCAACATATCCGTATACAGAGAGCTAGCTATATGGCAGTCATGTCCAAATGGTCCATATACAGAGAGCTAGTCACATTCAGAGTAGTGCAACACTTCCATATACAAGTTCTATCTACCTGGCAGATGAGTCCAACGTGTCCATACAAAGAGAGCTAGCTATATGGTAGACAAGTCCAATATGTTCTCATACAGAGACCTACCTACTTGGCGAATCAGTCCAACATATCCGTATATAGAGAGCTAGCTACATGGCAGATGAGTCTAAATTGTCCATATACAGGGAGCTAGCTACATGGCAGTGTAGTGCAACATTTCCATATACAGATTTCTAGCTACAAGGCTGATGAGTCCAACTTGTCTATATATAGATATCTGAATACATATCAGGGTAGTGCAACATTTCCATATACAGGGTTCTGGCTACATGGCAGATGTGTCCAACGTGTCCACATACTGAGAGCAAGTTACATGTCAGAGTAATCCAACATGTCCACATTCAGGCTAGTAGCTGTATGGCAGATGTGTCCAATGTGTCCGTATACTGAGAGCTAGCTACATGGCAGACAAATCCAATATGTTCATGTACAGAGAGCTAAATACTTGGCAGATCTGTCCAACATATCCATGTACAGAGAGCTAGCTACATGGTAGATAAGTCCAAAATGTCCATATACAGAGAGCTATCTACATGGCAGGGTAGTGCAACATTTCCATATACAGAGTTCTAGCTACATGGCCGATGTGTCCAACTTGTCCATATACTGAGAGCTAGCTACATGGAAGACAAGTCCAATATGTTCATATTCAGAGAGCTACCAACTTGGCAGATCAGTCCAACATATCCGTGTACAGAGACCTAGCTACA
>NW_006409021.1:732286-732803 GCF_000296735.1 Chrysochloris asiatica | reverse complement strand
AGCTACATGGAAGACAAGTCCAATATGTTCATATTCAGAGAGCTACCAACTTGGCAGATCAGTCCAACATATCCGTGTACAGAGACCTAGCTACAGAGTTCTAACTACAAGACAGTTGAGTCCAACTTGTCTAAATACTGAGAGCTAGCTACTTGGCAGAGTCCTGCAACATTTCCATATACTGAGTTCTAGCTACTTGGCAGATGTGTCCAAAGTGTCCACATATTGAGAGCTAGCTACATGGCAGAGTAGTCCTACAGGTCCATATTCAGGGCACTAGTTATATGGCAGATGAGTCCAAATTGTCTATGTACAGAGGGCTAGCTAGCTACATGGCATAGTACTCCAACTTGTCCATATTCAGAGTTCTAGCTACATAGCAGATGTGTACAACGTGTCCATATACTGAGAGCTATCTTAATGCAGAGTACTAAATGTCCATATACAGAGAGCTAGCTACATGGCAGGGTAATGCAACATTTCCGTGTTCAGAATTCTAGCTACATGGCAGATGTGT
>NW_006409021.1:731324-732186 GCF_000296735.1 Chrysochloris asiatica | reverse complement strand
AGTCCAACATGTCCATATACAGGGTACTCACTACCTGACAGATGAGTCCACCATGTCCATATACTGAGAGCTAGCTGTATGGCAGAGTACTGCAACATGTCCATATACAGAATTCAACCTACAGGGAAGACAAGTCCAATATGTTCCTATATAGAGAGCTACCTACTTGGAAGATCCGTCCAAAATATCCATGTACAGAGAGCTGGCTATATGGCAGACGATACCAAAATTTCCACATATAGAGCGTTAGCTACATGACAGGGTAGTGCAACATTTCCATATGCAGAATTCAATCTACAAGGCAGATGAGTCCAACTTGCCTATATACAGAGAGTTAGATACATGGCAGAGTACTGCAGCATTTCCATATACAGAGTTCAAGCTACATGACACATGAGTCCAAAGAGTTCATATACTCAGAGCTAGCTACATGGCAATGTATTGAAACATTTCCATATACAGAGTTCTAGCTACAAGGCAGATATATCCAACTTGTCTATATGCAGAGAGCTAGCTTCATGGCAGATTAGTGCATCATTTCCATATACAGAGTTCAAGCTACATGGCAGATGAGTCCAACTTGTCTTTGTAGAGAGAGCTAGCTACCTGGCAGAGCAGTGCATCATTTCCATATACAGAGTACTAGCTACCTGGCTAATGAGTCCAACAGGTACATATACTGAGAGCGAGCAAGATTGAAGACAATTCTAACATGTACATATACAGAGAGCTACCTACCTGGCAGATCAGTCCAACATATCCTGTGCAGAGAAATCGCTACATGGCAGAGTAGTGCAGTATTTCTATATACAGAGTTCTATCTACATGGCAGATGTGTCCAACGTGTCCAAATACTGAGAGC
>NW_006409021.1:729249-731089 GCF_000296735.1 Chrysochloris asiatica | reverse complement strand
TGTCTATATACAGAGAGCTAGCTACGTGGCTGAGTACTCCAACATGTCCTTATTAAGAGATCAAGCTACATGACAGATGTGTCCAACATGTCCAGATACTGAGAGCCACCTACATGGCAGACAAGTCCAATATGTTCGTATACAGAGAACTACATACTTGTCAGATCAGTCCAACATATCCATGTACAGAGAGCTAGCTCCATGGCAGACGACTCCAAAATGTCCATATACAGAGAACTAGCAACATAGCTGGGTAGTGCAAAATTTCCATATACAGAGTTCTAGCTACAATACAGATGAGTCCAACTTGTATATATAAGGATGCTAGATAAATGGCAGAGTAGTGCAAAATTTCCATATACAGAGTTCTAGCTACCTGGCAGATTTGTCCAATGTGTCCATATACTGAGAGGTAGCTACATGGCAGTCTAGTCCAATACATTCATGTACAGAGAACAACCTACTTGACAGATCAATGAAACATATCATGTACAGAGAGCTAGCTACATAGAAGAAGAATCTAAAATTTCCATATACAGAGAGACAGCTATATATCAGGGTACTGCAACATTTCCATATACAGAGAACCTAGCTGTCAAGCAGATGAGTCCAACCTGTCTATATACAGAAAGCTAGCTACACGGAAGAGTAGTGCAACATTTCCCTTTTCAGAATTCTAGCTACATGGCAGAACATGAGTCCAACATGTCCATATATGGAAAGCTAGGTTCATGGCAAGGTAGGTAGCTAAGTGGCAGAGTAGTGCAACATTTCCATATACATGGCAGATATGTCCAACGTGTCCATATACGGATAGATATCTATATCACAGAGTAGTCCAAAATTTCCATATACAGAGAGCTAGCTACTTTGTAGATTAGTCTAACATAACCATGTACAGAGAGCTAGCTAAATGGCAGACTAGTTCGAAATGTCCATATAAAGTGAGCTAGCTACATGGCAGAGTAGTGCATCATTTCCATATACAGCATTCAAGCTACATGGTAGATGAGTCCAAAGTGTCCATATGCTGAAAGATACCTACATGACAGGTCAGTCCAACATATCCACGTACAGAGAGCTAGCTACATGGCAGACAATTCCAAAATGTACATATAGAGAGTGAGCTTCATGACAGGAAATTGCAGCGATTCTGTATACAGACTTCTAGCTACATGGCAGATGTGTCCAACTTGTCCATATACTGAGAGCTAGCTACATAGCAGAGTAGTACAACATTTCCATATACAGAGTTCTAGCTACAAGGCTGATGAGTCCAACTTGTCTATATACAGAGAGCTAGCTACATGGCAGATCAGTCAAACATGTCCATATACAGGGTACAAGCTACATAGCTGATAAATCCAATATGTCCATATACTGAGAGCTACCAAGTCAGTCCAAAATATCCATGCACAGGGAGCTAGCTACATGTCAGACGATTCCAAAATGTCCATATACAGAGAGCTAGCTACATGGCAGATCAGTCCAATATATCCGTGTACAGAGAGCTAGCTACATGGCAGATGAGTCCAAAATGTCCATATAGAGAGCTAGCTACACGGAAGCGAAGTGCAACATTTCCATATACAGAGTTCTAGATTCATGACAGATGTGTCCAACGTGTCCATACACTGAGAACTGCCTCCATGGCAGATCAGTCGTCCAACATGTCCATACACAGGGCATTAGCTACATGTCAGATGAGTCCAACATGACCATATACTGTGAACTAGCTACATTACAGACAAGTCCAATATGTTCATATACAGCAAGCTACCTACTTGGGAGATCAGTCCAACATATAAATGTACAGAGAGCTAGTTACATTCAGACGAGT
>NW_006409021.1:726938-728572 GCF_000296735.1 Chrysochloris asiatica | reverse complement strand
CATGGCAGACAACTCCAATACGTTCATGTACAGAGAGCTAGCTACATTGCAGGGTAGTGCAACATTTCCGTATACAGAGTTCTAGCTACATGGCCGATGTGTCCAACGTGTCCAGATACTGTGAGCTACCTACATGGCAGATCAGTCCAAAATATCCATGCACAGAGAGCAAGCTACATGTAATATGAGCCCAAAATGTCCATATACAGAGAGCTAGCTACATGGCAGAATAGTGCATAATTTCCATATATAGAGTTCAAGCTACATGGCAGATGAGCCCAAAGTGTTCATATACTGAGAGCTTGCTACATGGCTGAGTAGTCCATTGTGCCCAAATAAACAGTACTAGCTACATGGCAGATGTGTCCATCATGTTCATATACTGAGAGCTACTTACATGGCATATCAGTTTAAAATAATCATGCACAGAGATTTAGCTACCTGGCAGACAATTCCAAAATATCCATATACAGAGAGCTAGCTACATGGCAGGATAGTGCAACATTTCCATATATAGATTTCTAGCTACATGGCAGATGAGTCCAACATGAGTCCATATACTGAGAGCTAGCTACACAGCAGAGAAGTCAAATATATTCATATACAGAGAACTACCTACTTGGTAGATCAGTGCAGCAATCCATGTAGACAGAGTTAGCCACATGAAAGACGAGTGCAAAATGTCCATATACAGAGAGTTAGCTACATGGCATGGTAGTGTAACATTTCCATATACAGAGTTCAAGCTAGATGGCAGATGTGACAAACGTGTCCATATACTGAGATCTAGCTACATGGCAGAGTAGTTCAACATGTCCATATTCACGGTACTAGCTACATGGCAGATGAGTCCAACATGTCCATATACTGAGATATACCTACACAGCAGACAAGTCCAATATGTTCATATGCAGAGAGCTACATAGTTGGTAGATCAGTCCAACATATTCATGTACAGAGAGCTAACTACATGGAAGAAGAGTCCAAAATGTCCATATACAGAGAACTAGCTACACGGCAGAGTAGTCCAACATGTCCATATACAGCGTACTAGGTACAAGGCAGATGAGTCTAACTTGTCAATATACTGAGAGCCAGCTACATGGCAGATGTGTCCTATATGTCCATATACAAGTTACTAGCCACAAGGTAGATGAGTCCAACTTGTCTATATAAAGAGAGCTAGCTAAATGGCAGAGCAGTGCAACATTTCCATATACAGAGTTCAAGCCACACGGCAGATGAGTGCAAAATGTTCATATACTGACAGCTAGCTACATGGCAAAGTAATGCAACATGTCCATATACAGGGTACTAGCTTCATGGCAGATTAGTCCAACATGTCCATATACTGACAGGTAGCTACATGGCAGACAAGTCCAATATGTTCATATACAGAGAGCTAGCTACATGGCAGAGTAGTGCAACATTTCCATATAAAGAGCTCATGGCAGATGTGTCCAAGATGTCCATATACTGAGAGCTACCTACATGGCAGAGTAGTCCAACATGTCACTATACACGATACAAGCTACATGACAGATGAGTCCAACATGTCCATATACTTAGATCTAGCTATATGGCAGAAAAGTCCAATATGTTCATATACAGGGAGATAGCTACATGGCAGAGTA
>NW_006409021.1:725289-726538 GCF_000296735.1 Chrysochloris asiatica | reverse complement strand
GACAAATTCAATATGTTCATATACAGAGAGCTAGCTACATGGCAGAATAGAACAATATTTCTATATAAAGAGTTCTTGCTACATGGCAGATGTGTCGTAGGTATCCATATACTGAGAGTTACCTACTTGGCAGAATAATCCAACATGTCCATATACACCATACAAGCTACAAGGCAGATGAGTCCAACATGTTCACATACTTAGATCTAGCTATATGGCAGAAAAGATCAATATGTTCATTTTCATGGAGCTAGCTACATGGCAGGGTATTGCAAAATATACATATACCGAGTTCTAGATACAAGGCAGATGAGTCCATCTTGTCTATATACAGAGAGTTAGCTACATGGAAGTGTAGTGCAACATTTCCATATACAGAGTTCAAGCTATATATGGCAGACAAGTCCAATGTGATGATATACAGAGAGCTACCTACTTGGCAGATCAGACCAACATATCCAAGTATAGAAAATTAGCTAAATGGCTGATGAGTCCAAAATGTCCATGTTCAGAGAGTTAACCACATGGCAAGGAATTGCAACATTTCCATATACAGAGTTCTAGCTACAAAGCAGATGAATCCAACTTTTGTATATTCAGAGAGCTAGCTACATGGCAGAGTAGTGCAACATTTCCGTATACAGAGTTCTAACTACAAGACAGATGTGTCCAACATGGCCATATACTGAGAGCTAGATACATGGCACAATAGTCCAACATGTCCATATTCAGGATAGTAGCTACATGGCAGATGTATCCAACGTGTCCATATACTGAGGGCCATGACAGTGCAGACAAGTCCAATATGTTCATATACAGAAAACTACCTACTTGGCAGATCAGTCCAACATATCCATGGAAAGAGAGCTAGCTACATGTCAGACGAGTCCAAAATGACCATATACAGAGAGATATCCACATAACAGGGTAGTACAACATACCCATACACTGAGATCTACCTACATGGCAGATGTGTCAACAGTGTTTATATACTGAGAACTACCTAAATGCAGACAAATCCAATATATTCATATACAGAGAGATACATACTTGTTAGATCAGTCCATCATATCCATGTACAGAGAGCTAGCTACATGGTAAACGAGATCAAAATCTCCATATACAGAGAGCTTGCCATATCCCAGGGTAGTATAACATTTCCATATACAGAGTACTAGTTACAAGGCAGATGAGTCCAACTTGTCTATATACAGAGAGCCAGCTACATGGCAGAGTAGTGCAACATTTC
>NW_006409021.1:723348-724137 GCF_000296735.1 Chrysochloris asiatica | reverse complement strand
GCAGATGAGTCCAACTTGTCTATATACAGAGAGCTATCTTCATCATAGAGTAGTGCAACATTTCCATATACAGAGTTCTAGCTACAATGCAGATGAGTCCAACTTGTCTATATACAGAGATGTATCTACATGGCAGAGTAGTGCAACATTTCCATATACAGAGTTCTTTCCACATGGCAGATATGTACAAATAGTCCATATTCTGAGAGGTAGCTACATGGTAGAGTAAACCAACATGTCCATATTCTGGGTACTAGCTACATGTCAGAAGTGTCCATCTTGCCCATATTTGAGAGTCACCCACAAGGCATACAGTCCAATATGTTCTTACACAGAGAGCTACCTACTTGGCAGATCAGTCCAACATATCCGTGTACAGAGAGCTAGCTACATGGCACACAATTCCAAAATATCCATATACAGAGAGCTAGCTACATGTTAGGGTAGTGCAACATTTCCTAATACTGAGTTCTAGCTACATTGAAGATGTATCAAGGGTGTTCATATATAGTAAGCTGCCTACATGGCAGACAAATCCAATATGTTCATATACAGAGAGCTACATACTTGTCATATCAGTCCATCATATCCACATACAGAGAGCTAACTACATGGCTGACGAGTCCAAAATGTCCATATACACAGAGCTAGCCACAAGTCACAGTAGTGCAATGTTTCCATATAAAGAGTTCTAGCTACAAGACAGATGAGTCCAACTTGTCTGTATACAGAGAGTTAGGTACATGGCAGAGTAGTGCAACATTTCCATATACAGAGTTCTAGCTACAT
>NW_006409021.1:722017-723061 GCF_000296735.1 Chrysochloris asiatica | reverse complement strand
AGTGCAATATTTCCATATACTGAGTTCTACCTACATGGCAGATGTGTCAACAGTGTTCGTAAACTGAGAACTACCTACATGGCAGACAAATTCAATAAGTTTATATACAGAGGGCTTCATACTTGTCAGATCTGTCCAACATATCCATGTACAGAGAGCTGGTTACATGGTTGGCGAGTCTTAAAAGTCCCTATACAGAGAGCTAGCCACATGGCAGTGTAGTGCAACATTTCCATATACATAGTTCTAGCTACAAGGGAGATGAGTCCAACTTGTCTATATACAGAGAGTTAGCTACTTGGAAGTGTAGTGCAACATTTCCATATACAGAGTTCTAGCTTCATGATAGATGTGTCAACTGTTTTCATATACTGAGAGCTTCCTACATGGAAGACAAATCCAATATGTTCATATACAGAGAGCTACATACTTGTCAAATCAGTACAACATATCCACATTCAGAGAGCTAGCTACATGGCAGATGAGTCCAAAATGTCCATATGCAGAGAGGTAGCCACATGGTAGGGAAGTGCAACATATCCATATACAGAGTTCAAGCTACAAGGCAATTGAGTCCAACTTTTCTATATAAAGCGTCAACTACAATGCAGAGTAGTGCAACATTTCCATATACAGAGTTCTAGCTATATGGCAGAAGTGTCCAACATGTCCATATACTGAGAACTAGCTACATTGTAGAGTTTTCCAACATGTCTATATTCAGGGTAGTAACTACATGGTAGATGTGTCCAACGTGTCCATATACTGAGAACCAACTACAGGGCAGACAAGTCCAATATGTTCATATACAGAGACCAAACTACTTGGCAGATCAGTCCAACATATCCATGTATAGCTAGCTAGCTACATGGCAGTTTAGTGCAACGTTTCCATATACAGAGTACTAGCCACATGCCAGATGTGTCCAACGTGTCCATATACTGAGAGCTAGCTACGTGGCAGAGTATTCCAACATGTCCATATTCAGGATAGTGGCTACATGGCAGATGCGTCCAACATGTCCATGTACTAAGAGCCAACTAC
>NW_006409021.1:693308-697599 GCF_000296735.1 Chrysochloris asiatica | reverse complement strand
TGCAACATTTCCATATACAGAGTTCTAGCTAAAAGGCAGATGACTCCAACTTGTCTATATACAGAGAGGTAGCTATATGGCAGAGTAGGGCATCATTTCCATCTACAGAGTTCTTGTAGCTAGAAGTCTGTATACGGAAATATTGTACTACCCTGCATATAGCTAGCTCTTTGTACAAGGATATATTGTACTGATCTGCTAAGTAGGTAGCTCTTTGTATATGAACATAATAGACTTGTCTTCCGTGTAGGTAGCTCTCTGTATATGAACATATTGGACTTGTCTGCCATGTAGCCTGAACTCTGCATATGGAAATGATGCACTACTCTGCCATGTGGCAAGCTTTCTTTTTATAAACAAGTTGAACCCATGTGCCTTGTATCTAGTACTCTGTATATGGACATGTTGGACTACTCTGCCATGTAGCTAGCTCTCAGTATATGGACACGTTGGACACATCTGCCAGCTAGAAGTCTGTATTTGGAAATGTTTCACTAGTCTGAAATGTATCTAGCCCTCTCTATATGGACATTTTGTAGTCATCTAACTTGGAGCTAGCTCTCTAAACATGAACTTGTTGGACTGATCTGTCATATAGTTAGGTCTCTGTATAGGAAAATATTGGACTTGTCTGCCATGTCGTTAGCTCTCAATATATGGACATGTTGGACACATCTGCTATGTAGCTAGTACCCTGTATATGGACATGTTGGACTGATGTGCCAGGTAGCTAGTACCCTGTATATGGACATGTTGGACTACTTTTCCATGTAGATAGCTCTCAGTATATGGACATATTGGACTCATCTGAGATGTAGCTAATACACTGTATATGGACATGTTGAACTACTCTTCCATGTAGTTAGGTCCCAGTATAAGGTCTCATTGGACACATCTTGCATGTAGCTAGAACTCTGTATGTGGAAATTTTGCATTACCATGCCATGTAGCTAGCTCTCTGTATATGAACATATTTGACTTGTCTGCCACGTAGGTTGCTCTCAGTATATGGAAATGTTGGACTCATCTGCCATGTAGCTAGAACTCTGTATATGGAAATGTTGCACTTCTCTGCCATGTAGCTAGTTGTCTGTATATAGACAAGTTGGACACATCTGCCTTGTAGCTAGAAATCTGTATATGGATATGTTGCACTTCCCTGATATGTAGCTAGTTCTCTGTATATTGACATTTTGGACTCGTCTGCCATGTAGCTAGATCTCTGTACATGGATATGTTGGACTCATTGGCCAGGTAGCTACTTCCCTGTACATGGACATGTTGCACTGCTCTGCCATGTAGCTAGCTATCTGTATATAGACAAGTTGGACTCATCTGTCTTGTAGCTAGAAATCTGTAAATGGAAATGTTGCACTACTCTGCCATGTAGCTATCTCTCTGTACAAGGGTATGTTGGACTGATCTGCCAGTTAGATAAATCTCTGTATATATACATATTGGACTTGTCTGCCATCTTCCTCTCGCTCAGTATATGTACCTGTTGGACTCTTGAGTCAGGTAGCTAGTACTCTATATATGGAAACGATGCACTACTCTGCTTTGTAGCTAGCTCTTTGTACATAGACAAGATGGACTCATTTGACTTGTAGCTAGTACCCTGTATATGGACATGTTGGACTACTCTGCTATGTAGCTAACTCTCAGTATATGGATACGTTGGACACATCTTCCATGTAGCTAGAAATCTGTATTTGGAAATGTTTCAGTAGTATATCATGTACCTAGCTCTATGTATATGGACATTTTGGAGTCATCTGACATGTAGCTAGCTCTCTATGCATGGATTTGTTGAACTGATCTGCCATGTAGCTAGGTCTCTGTATATAAACATATTGGACTTGTCTGCCATGTAGTTAGCTCTCAGTATATAGACACATTGTACACATCTGCTATGGAGCTAGTACCCTGTATATGCACATGTTGGACTGATCTGCCATGTAGCTAGCTCTCAGTTTATGGACATGATGGAGTAATCTGCCATGTAGCTATTAACTTGTATATGGACATGTTGGACTACTTTTTCATGTAGATAGCACTCAGTATATGGACATGTTCGACTTATCTGACATGTAACCAGTACCCTGTATACCGACATGTTGAACTACTCTTCCATGTAGCTAGCTCCCAGTATAAGGTCACATTGGACAAATCTGTCATGTAGCTAGAACTCTGTATATGGAAATGTTGCACTACTCTGCCATGAAGCTAGTTCTCTGTATATAGACAAGTTGGACACATCTGCCTTGTAGCTAGAAATCTGTATATGGATATGTTGCACTTCTCTGATATGTAGCTAGTTCTGTGTATATGGACATTTTGGGCTAGTGTACCATGTAGCTAGCTCTCTGTACATGGATATGTTGGACTCATTGGTAATGTAGCTACTTCCCTGTATATGGACATGTTGCACTACTCTGTCATATAGCTTGAGATCTGTATATAGACAAGTTGGACTCATCTGCCTTGTAGCTAGAAATCTGTATATGGAAATGTTGCACTACTCTGCCATGTAGCTATCTCTCTGTACAAGGGTATGTTGGACTGATCTGCCAGTTAGGTAGCTCTCTGTATATATACATATTGGACTTGGCTGCCATCTTCCTCTCTCTCAGTATATGTACCTGTTGGACTCTTTAGCCAGGTAGGTAGTACTCTGTATATGGAAATGATGCACCACTCTGCTATGTAGCTAGCTCTCTGTATAGATAAGTTGGACTCATCTGCCTTGTAGCTAGTAGCCTGTATATGGACATGTTGGACTACTCTGCTATCTAGCTAACTCTCAGTATATGGACACGTTGGACACATCTGCCATGTAGCTAGAAATCTGTATTTGGAAATGTTTCACTAGTCTGCCATGTACCTATCTCTATGTATATGGACATTTTGGAGTCATCAGACATGTAGCTAGCTCTCTATACATGGATTTGTTGGACTGATCTGCCATGTAGCTAGGTCTCTGTATATAAACTTATTGGACTTCTCTGCCATGTAGTTAGTTCTCAGTATATGGACACGTTGTACACATCTGCTATGTAGCTAGGACCCTTTATATGGACATGTTGGACTGATCTGCCATGTAGCTAGCTCCAATTTATGGGCATGTTGGAATAATCTGCCATGTAGCTATTAACCTGTATAAGGACATGTTGTACTACTTTTCCCTGTAGATAGCTCTCAGTATATGGACATGTTGGACTCATCTGACATGTAGCTAGTACCCTGTATACAGACATGTTGAACTACTCTGCCATGTAGCTAGCTCTCAGTATATGGTCACATTGGACACATCTGGCATGTAGCTAGACCACTGTATATGGAAATTTTGCACTACCATGCCATGTAGCTAGCTTTCTATATATGAACATAGTGGACTGCTCTGCCATGTAGGTAGCTCTCAGTATATGGGCATGTTGGACACATCTGCCATGTAGCTAGAGCTCTGTATAGGGAAATATTGCACTACTCTGCCATGTAGCTAGCTCTCTGTATATAGACAAGTTGGACTCATATGCCTTGTAGCTACAATTCTGTATATGGAAAGGCTGCACTACTCTGCCATGTAGGTAGATCTCTGTACATGGATATGTTGGACTGTTCTGCCAAGTAGGTAGCTACCTGTATATGAACATATAGGATTTATCTGCCATGTAGCTAGCTCTCTTTATATGGACATGTTGGACACATCTGCCATGTAGCTAGAACTATGTATAAGGAAATGATGCCCTACTCTTCCATGTAGCTACCTCTCTGTATATAGAGAAGTTTGAGTCATCTGCCTTGTAGCTAGAATTCTGTATATGGAAATATTGCAATACCCTTCCATGTAGCTAACTCTCTGTATATGGACATTTTGGAGTCGTCTGCCATGTAGCTTACCTGTCTGTACGTGGATATGTTGGAATGATCTGCCAAGTAGTTAGATCTCTGTATATGAACATATTGGATTTGTCTGCCATCTTGCTTGCGCTCAGTATTTGGACATGTTCGACTCATTAGCCAGTTAGCTAGTACTCTTTATATGAACATGTTGGAGTACTTTGCCATGTAGCTAGTTCTCAATATATGAGCACTTTGGACTCCTCTGCAATGTAGCTTCAACTCTGTATATGGAAATGATGCACTACTCTGTCATGAGCTAGCTCTCTTTATATAGACAAGTTGGACTCATCTGCCTTGTAGCTAGAACTCTGTATATGGAAATGTTTCACTACCCTGCCATTTAGCTAGCTCTCAGAATATGAACATTTTGGATTCATCTGCCATGTAG
>NW_006409021.1:688901-692879 GCF_000296735.1 Chrysochloris asiatica | reverse complement strand
GTAGTGCAACATTTCCATGTACAGACTTCTTGCTACAAGGCAGATGAGTCCAACTTGTGTATATACAGAGAGCTAGCTATGTGGCATGTTAGTGAAAACTTTTCCTATACAGAGTTCTAGCTACAAGACAGATGAGTCCAAGTTGTCTGTATACAGAGAGCTAGCTACATGGTAGAGCAGTGAAACATTTCCACAAACAGAGTTCTAGCTACAAGGCCGATGAGTCCAACTTTTCCATATAATGAGAGCTACCTATATGGAAGAGTAGTCCAAAATGTATATATACAGAGAGCAAGCTACATGGCAGGGTAGTGCAAAATTTCCATATACAGAGTTCTACCTACAAGGAAGATGAGTCCAACTTGTCTATGTACAGAGAGCTAGCTACATGGCAGAGTGCAACATTTCCTTACAGAGTTCTAGCTACAAGGTAGATGGGTCCAACTTGTCCATACACTAAGAGCTAGATGGCAGAGTAGTCCAACATGTCCATATACAGGGTACATGGGAAATGAATCCAACATGTCCATATACAGAGAGCTAGCTACATGGCCGAGTAGTGCCACATTTCCATATACTCAGTTCTAGCCTTATGGCAGATGAGTTCAACGTGTCCATATACTGAGGGCTACCTACATGGCAGATCAGTCCAAAATATCCATGTACAGAGAGCTAGATACATGTCAAACGAATCAATATGTCCACATACAGAGAGCTAGCTACATGGCAGAGTAGTGCAACATTTCCAAATACAGAGTTCTAGGTATAGGGTAGATGAGTCCAACTTGTATATATACTGAGAGCTATCTACATGGCAGATCATTCCAAAATATCCATGCACAGATTGCTAGCTACATGTAAGACGAGTCCAAAATGTCCATATACAAAGAGCTAGCTATATTGCAGGGTAGTGCAACATTTCCATATATAGAGTTCTGGCTACACGGCAGAGTAGACCAATATGCCCTTATACAGGGTATTAGCTACATGGCAGATGTTTGCAACGTGTACATATACTGAGATCTTTTTACACGGCAGAGAAGTCCAATATGTTTATAGACAGAGAGCCAGTTACATGGCATGGTAGTGCAATATTTCCATGAACAGTATTCTAGCTACATGGCAGATGTGTCCAACATGTCCATATACTGAGAGCTACCTACATGGCAGATTACTCCAACATGTCTATATACAGGGGGCTAGCTAGAAGGCAGATGAGTCCAACATATCTATATATAGAGAGCTAGCTACATGGCAGGGTAGATAAACATTTCCTTATACAGAGTTCTTGATACAAGCCCAATGAGTCCAACTTGTCTATATACTGAGAGCTATCAACATTGCAAATCAGTCCAAAATATCCATGCACACATAGTTAGCTACATGTCAGATGAGTCCAAATAGCCATATAAAGAGACCTGGCTTCAAGGCAGTGCAGTGCAATATTTCCATAGACAGAGTTCTAGCTAGAAGACAGATGAGTCCAACATGTCCATATACTGAGAGCTATCTACATGGCAGATAAGTCAAATATGTTCATACACAGAGAGCTAGCTACATGGCAGATTAGTCCAATATATCCATGTACAGAGAGCTAGCTACATGGCAGATGAGTCCAAAATGTCCATACACAGAGAGCTACCTACATGGCAGGGTCGTGCAACATTTCCATAGACAGAGTTCTAGCTACATGGCAGATGTGTCCAACATGTCCATATACTGAGAGCTACTTACATTGCAGATCAATACAAAATATCCATGCACAGATAGCTACCTACATATCAGCAGAGTGCAAAATGTCCTATACTGAGAGCTAGCTACATGGCAGAGTAGTGCAACATTTCCATATAATGAGTTCTAGCTACATGTCAGGTGTGTCCAACATGCTTATATATTGAGAGCTAGCTTCATGGCAAAGTAGGCCAACATGTCCATATACACGGTAGTAACTTCATAGCAGATAAGTCCAACATGTCCATATACAGAGAGCTAGCTACATGGCAGACAAGTACAACATGTTCATATACACAGAGCTACATATTTGGCAGATCAGTCCATCATATCCATGTGCAGAGTAGAAGAGTACAAAATGTCCATATACAAAGAGCTAGCTACATGGTAGGGTAGTGCAACATTTCCATATAGAGTTCTAGCCACATGGCATATGTGTCCTATGTGTCCATATACTGAGAGCTAGCTACATAGCAGAGTAGTCTAACATGTCCATATACAGGGTACTAGATACATGGCAGATTAGTCTAACTTGTCCATATACAGAGAGCTAGCTACATGTCAGGGTAGTGCAACATTCCCATATAATGTGTTCTAGTTACAAGGTAGCTGAGTCCAACTTTTATATATACAGGGTACTAGACACATGGCAGATGAGTCCAACATGTCCATATACTGAGAGCTAGCTACATGGCAGACAAGTACAATATGTTCATATACAGAGAACTGCCTACTTTTCAGATCAGTCTAAAATATCCATGCACAGAGAGCTAGCTACATGTCAGATATGTCCAAAATGTCCATAAACAGAGAGCTAGCTACATGGCAGAGTAGTGCATCATTTCCATATACAGTGTTCTAGCTAAAAAGCAGATGAGTCCAACTTGTCTATATACAGATGAGTCTAACTTGTCTATATACTGGTACTAGCTACTTGTCAGATGTGTACAACATGTCCGTATACTGAGAGCTAGCTACATGGCAGAGTAGTCCAACATGTCCATATACAGAGAGTTACCTACTTTGCAGATCAGTCCAACATATCCATGTACAGAGAGTTAGCTGCATGGCAGACAAATCCAAATTTTTCATATTTAGAGAGCTAGCTACATGGCAGAGTAGTGCAACATTTCCATATAAAGAGTTCTAGCTACAAGGCAGTTGAGTCCAACTTGTCTATATATTGAGTGCTAGCTACATGGCAGACAAGTCCAATATGTTCATATACAGAGAGCTACCTACTTGGCAGATCCGCCCAACATATCCATACACAGAGAGCTAGTTACTTGGCATACGAGTACAAAATGTCCATATACAGAGAGTTAGCTACATGGTAGGGTAGTTCAACATTTCCATATACAGAGTTCTAGCCACATAGCAGATGTTTCCAACGTGCCCGTATACTGAAGAGCTACTTACATGGCAGATCAGTCCAACCTATCCATGCACAGAGAGCTAGATACATGTCAGGCGATTCCAAAATATCCATGTACTGAGAGTTAGCTACATGGCAGAGTAGTGCATCATTTCCATATACAGATTTCAAGAACATGGCAGACAAGTCTAAAATGTGCATATACAGAGAGCTAGTTACATGATATAGTCTATTGCAACATTTCCATATACAGAGTTTTAGCTACAAGGCAGATGAGTCCAACTTGTCTATGTACAGAGAGCTAGCTACATGGCAGTGTACTGCAACATTTCCATAATCAAAGTTCTAGCTCATGGCAGATATGACAAACTTGTTCATATACTGAGAGCTACCTTCATGGCAGATCATTCCAAAGTATCCATGCACACAGAGCTAGCTACATGTCAGATGCGTCCAACATGTCCATATACAGAGAGCTAACTACATGGCAGAGTAGTGCATCATTTCCATATACAGAGTTCAAGCTACATGTCAGACGAGTCCAAAATGTCCATATACAGAGAGCTATCAACATGGCAAGGTAGTGCAACATTTCCATATACAGAGTTTTAGCCTCAAGGCAGATGAGTCCAACGTGTTAACATACTGAGAGTTACCTACATGGCAGATCAGTTCAAGGTATCCATGCACAGAGAGATAGCTACATGTCAGACGAGTCCAAAATGTCCATATACAGAGAGCTACCTACTTGACAGTCCAGTTCAACATATCCATGTACAGAGTTTTATCTACATGGCAGACGAGTACAAAATGTCCATATACAAAGAAGTAGCTACATGGCAGGGTAGTGCAAGATTTCCATTTATAGAGTT
>NW_006409021.1:686917-688405 GCF_000296735.1 Chrysochloris asiatica | reverse complement strand
CTAGCTACATGGCAGACTAGTGCAACATTACCATAATCAAAGTTCTAGCTCCATGGCAGATGTGTCAAACATGTTCATATACTGCGAGCTACCTACATGACAGATCAGTCGACAGTATCCATACATAGAGAGAGCTAGCTACATGTCAGACGAGTCCAAAATGTCCATATAGAGAGAGCTAGCTACATGGCACAGTAGTGCATCATTTCCATATACAGAGTTCTAGTTACTAGACAGATGAATACAACTTGTCTATGTACAGAGAGCTAGCTACATGGCAGGTTAATGCAAAATTATCATAATCAGTGTTCTAGCTACATGGAAGATGTGTCCAACATGTCCATATACTGACAGCTACCTACATGTCAGATCAGTCCAAAATATCCATTTATAGAGAGCTTGCTACATGGCAAAGTGGTGCAAAATTTCCATATACAGAGTTCCAGATACATGGCAGACATTTCCAACATGTCCGTATACTGAGAACTAGCTATATGGCAGATGAGTCTAACATGTCCATATACGGAGAGCTAGCTACCTGGCAGACCAATCCAATATGTCCGTATACAGAGAGCTACCTACTTGGCAGATCAGTCCAACATATCCATTACAGAGTCTAGCTACATGGAAGATGAGTACAAAATGTCCATATAGAGAGAGGTAGCTCCATGGCAGGATAGTGCAACATTCCCATATACAGAGTTCTAGCCACATGGCTGGTGTGTCCAATGTGTCCATATACTAAGATCTAGCTACATCGCAGAGTAGTCCAACATGTCCATATACAGGGTACTAGATACATGGCAGATGAGTCTCACTTGTCCATATACAGAGATTGAGCTACATGGCAGGGTAGTGCAACATTCCCATATACAGTGTTCTAGCTACAAGTCACCTGAGTCCAACTTGTTTATATACAGGGTACTAGCTATAAGGCAGATGTGTCCAACTTTTCTATATACTGAGAGCTAGCTACATGGCAGAGAATTCCAATATGTTCATATACAGAGAGTTACCTACTTGTTAGATCAGTCCAACATATCTATGTACAGAGAGGTAGCTACATGGCAGACGTGTCCAAAATGTCCATATACAGAGAGCTAGCTACATGGCAGAGCAGTGCAACATTTCCATATAGAGAGTTCAAGCTACATGGCAGATGTATTCAACGTGTCCTTATAATGAGAGCTAGCTTCATGGCAGTGTAGCCCAAGATGTCCATATACACGATACTAGCTACATGGCAGGTTAGTGCAACAATTCCATATACAGGGTTCTAAGTACATGACATATGTGTCCAACGTGTCCATATACTGAGAGCTACCTACATGGCATATCAGTCCAAACTATGCATTCACAGAGAGCTAGCTACATGTCAGATGAGTCCAAAATGTCCATATACAGAGAGCTAGTTATATGGCAGCGTCATGCAACATTTCCATATACAGAGTTCTAGCTTCAAGGCAGATGAGTCCAACATGTCTATAT
>NW_006409021.1:681680-685817 GCF_000296735.1 Chrysochloris asiatica | reverse complement strand
AGACAAGTCCAATATGTTCATATACAGAGAGCTACCTACTTGGCAGATCAGTCCAACATATCCATGTACAGAGAGCTAGCTACATGGCATACGAGTCCAAAATGTCCATATATAGATAGCTAGCTACATGGCAGAGTAGTGCATCATTTCCATATGCAGATTTCAAGCTACATGGCAGACAAATCTAAAATGTCCATATACAGAGAGCTAGCTAGATGACAGGGTAGTGCAACATTTCCTTATTCAGAGTTGTAGCTAAAAGGTAGATGAGTCTAACTTGTCTATATACAGAGAGCTAGCTACATGACAGAGTAGTGAAATATTTCCATATGCAGAGTTCTACCTACAAGTCAGATGAGTACAACTTGCCTATTTACAGAGAGATATCTACATGGCAGAGTAGTGCAACATGTCCATAGACAGGGTAATAACTACCTGGCTGATGAGTCCAACATATCCATGTACAGAGAGCTAGCTCCATGGCAGGGTAGTGAAACATTTCCATATACAGAATTCTAGCTACAAGCAGATGCTTTCATCTTGTCTATATACAGAGAGCTACCTATATGTCAGGGTAGTGCAACATTTCCATATGCAGAGTTCTAGCTACAAGGCAGGTGAGTCCAACTTCTCTATATACAGAGAGCTAGCTACAAGGCAAGGTAGTACAACATTTCCATATACAGAGTTCTAGCTACATGGCATATGTGTCCAACGTGTCCATATACTGAGAGCTTGATACATTGCAGACAAATCTAATATGTTCATATACAGAGAGCTACCTACTTGGAAAATCAGTCCAACATATCCATGTACAGAGAGCTAGCTACATGGCAGACGAGTCCAAAATGTCCATATACAGTAAGTTACCTACATGGCAGGGTAGTGCAACATTTCTATATACAGATTTCTAGCTACAAAGCAGATGATTCCAACTTGTCTATATAAAGAGAGCTAGCTACATGGCAGAGTAGTGTAACATGTCCATATACACGGTACTAGCTGCAAGGTAGATGAGTCCAACTTGTCCATATACAGAGAGCTATCTACATGGCAGGGTAGTGCAACATTTCCAAATACAGTGTTCTAGCTACAAGGGAGATGAATCAAACATGTCCATATTCTGAGAGCTAGCTACGTGGTAGACAAGTCCAATTTACTCATATACAGAGAGCTAGCTCCATGGTAGAACAGTCCAACATATTAATGTATAAAGAGCTAGCTACATGGCAGACGAGTCCAAAATGCCCATACACAGAGAGCTAGCTGCATCGCAGAGTAGTGCAATATTTCCATATACAGAGTTCGAGCTACACGCAGATGAGTCCAACATGTTCATATACTGAGAGCTAGCTACATGGCAGAGTAGTCCAACATGTCCATATTCAGGGTACTAGCTACTTGGCAGAGGAGTCCAACATGTCCATATACTGAGACCTAGCTATATGGCATCCTAGTCCAATATGTTCATATACAGAGAGCTACCTATTTGGCAGATGAGTCCAACATATCCATGTACAGAGAGCTAGCTACATGGTAGAGTAGTGCAACATTTCCATATAAAGAGTTCAAGCTACATGGCAGATAAGTCCAAAGTGTTCACATACTGAGAGCTAGCTACATGGAAGACAAGTTCAATAGGTTCATATATAGAGAGCTAACTACTTGGAAGATTAGACCAACATATCCATGTACAAAGAGCTAGCTACATGGCAGACAAGTCCAATATGTACATGTAAAGAGAGCTAACTACTTGGCAGATCAGTTCAACATAGCCATGTACAGGGAGCTAGCTACATGGCAGACGAGTCCAAAATGTCCATATACAGAGAGCTAGCTACATGGCAGGGTAGTGCAACATTTCCATATACAGAGTTCTAACTACATGGCAGATGTGTCCAACGTGGCCATGTTCTGAGAGCTATCTACATGGCAGATCATTCAAACATATCCATATACAGGGTACTAGCTACATGGCAGATGTGTGAAACGTGTTCATATACTGAGAGCTAGAGCACCATGGCAGAGTAGTGCAACACTTCTATATGCAGAATTCTAGCTACATGGCAAATGTGTCTAACGTGTCCATATACTGAGAGTTTCCTACATGGCAGACAAGTCCAATAAGTTCGTATACAGGGAGCTACCTATTTGGCAGAACTGTCCAACATATGCATGTACAGGGACCTAGCTACATAGCAGAGGAGTCCAAAATTTCCATATACAGAGAGTCAGCTACATTGCAGGGCAGGGCAACATTTCCATATAGAGTTCTAGCTACAAGGATGATGAGTCAAACTCGTCAATATAGAGAGAGCTCCCTACATGTCAGAATAGTGTAACATTTCCATATACAGAGATCTAGCTACATGGCAGATATGTCCAACGTGTCTATATACTGAGAGCTACATACATAGCAGTTCAGTACATCATGTCCATAAACAGGGTACTAGCTACATCGCAGATGTTTCACATGTGTCCAATTAGTGAGAGTTAGCTACATAGCAGACAAGTCCAATATTTTCATATACAAAGAGTTACCTACTTGGCAGATCAGTTCAACATAGCCATGTACAGGGAGCTAGCTACATGGTAAATGAGTCCAAAATGTCCATATACAGAGAGCCAGCTACATGATAGGGCAGTGCAACATTTCCATATACAGAGTTTTAGCTACATGTCAAATGTGTTCCATGTGTCCATATATTGAGAGCTAACGACTGGGCAGATCACTCCAACATGTCCATATACAGGATATTAGGTACATAGCAGATGTGTCCAACGTGTCCATATATTGAGATTTAGCAACATGGCAGACAAATCCAATATGTTAATGTACAGAGACATACCTACTTGGGAGATCAGTCCAACATAGCCATTTACAGAGAGGTAACTACGTGTCAGATGAGTCCAAAATGTCCATATATAGAGAGCTAGCTACATGGCAGGTTATTGCAACATTTCCATATACAGAGTTCTAGCTACAAGGCCGATGAGTCCAACTTTTCTATATACTGAGAGCTAGCTACATGGCAGACAAGTCTAATATGTTCATATAAAGAGAGCTACCAACTTGGCAGATCAGTCCAACACATCCATGTACAGAGAGCTAGCTACATGGCAGACGAGTTCAAAATGTCCATATACAGAGAGCTAGCTACATGGCACGGTAGTGCAACATTTCCATATACAGAGTTCTAGGTACATGGCAGACGTGTCCAACATGTCCATATACTGAGAGTTACTTACATGATAGAATAGTGCATCATTTCCATATACAGATTTCAAGTTCCATGTCCGATGAGTCCAAAGTGTTCATATCCTGAGAGCTACCTACATACGAGATTAGTCCAACATGTCCATATAGAGAGTACTAGCCATCTGGTTAATGAGAGCAACATGTCCATATACTCAGAGATAGCTACATGGCAGACAAGTCTGATATGTTCCTATACAGAGAGCTAGCTGCTTGGCAGATCATTCCAACATATCCATGTACAGAGAGCTAGCTACATGGCAGATGATGCCAACATGTCCATATACAGAGAACTAGCTACAGGGCACGGTAGTTCAGCATTTCCATATGCAGAGTTTTAACTACATGGCTGATATGTCCAACGTGTCCATATTCTGAGAGCTACCTACATGGAAGGTCAACCCAAAATATCCATGCACAGAGAACTATCTACATGGCAGAGTTGTGCAACATTTCAATATACAGGGTACTAGCTACATGGCATATGAATCCAACATGTCCATATATTGTGAGCTAGTTAAATGGCAGGGAAGTCCAATATGTTCACATACAGACAACGACCTACTTGGCAGATCAGTCCAACATAGCCATGTACAGAGAGCTAAGTACTTGGCAGACGAGTCCAAAATGTAAATACACAGAGAGCTATCTACATGGCAGAGTAGTGCAACATTTCCACATACAGAGTTCGAGCTACATGGCAGAGGTGTTCAACTTGTCCATAGACTGAGAGCTATCTACATGGCAGACTAGTCCAACATGTCCATATACAGGGTACTAGCTACATGGCAGATGAATCCAACCTTTCCATATACTGAGAGCTAGGTACATGGCAGACAAGTCCAATATGTTCATATACAGAGTGCTACCTACTTGGCAGA
>NW_006409021.1:679512-680049 GCF_000296735.1 Chrysochloris asiatica | reverse complement strand
TAGGAAACTATTTTTTGCTGTAATGGCAAGATAGAAATACTATGGTGTTAGTGTGGTTTCCTGCCCAAAGAATCTTTTGGAAGTTTTGGAAAGATTGTGTTTGCCAGTTTCTTGATGTCACCATCATTCTATCAGTTAGAAAGTTCTTATCTCTTTCCAAAAGATGCCTTCATATGCTTTTTGTACCAAGCAGGTTTTCAGTTTCAAGAAAAGGAATTGAATCATAAATTGAAATCAATAGCCTTCTTAGAGAGAAGGCTAACAATCCTAAAAGTGCTGTTTGGCAGGAATCTACAAACAATGTCTTTTGGTTGACTCACAGGAATCTTGGCTCTTTGAAAAAAAAGTCCCTAGAATCTAATTTCAAAGTAATAACTAGTAAGGACAGGTTAAAGAAACCCACGATTTAACAGGGAAAGCATTTTCACATACAGAAATGAAAACTAAGCTTGTATTACACTAATGAGAACGTATTTTTAAGGTTGTCATGATTTAGGAAACTATATTCTTGCTGTAATGGCAAGATAGAAATAATAT
>NW_006409021.1:677314-678403 GCF_000296735.1 Chrysochloris asiatica | reverse complement strand
TTTTCTTGCTGTAATGGCAAGACAGAAATAATATGATGTTAGTGTGTTTTCCTGCCCAATGAACCTTTTAGAAGTTTTGGAAAGCTTGTGTTTGCCATTTTCTTGATGTCTCCATCATTCTATCAGTTAGAAAGTTCCTATCTCTTTCAAAAGACTCCTTCATAAGCTTTTTGTACCAAGCGGGTTTTCAGTTTCAAGAAAAGGAATTGAATCCTAAATTGAAATCAATAGACTTCTTAGAGAGAAGGCTAACAATCCTAAATATGCTGTACGGTAGGAATCTATAAACAATGTCTTTTGGTGGACTTACAGGAATCTTGACTCTTTGAATAAAAAAGTCTCCTAGAATCTGCTTTCAACGTAATAATTAGTAATGACAGTTTAAAGAAACCCACTATTTAACAGGGAAAGCTTTTACACATAGAGAAATGAAACCTAAGCTTGTATTACTCTAGTGAGAACGTTTCTTTCAGGTTGTCATGATTTATGAAACAATTTTCTTTCTGTAATGGCAAAATAGAAATAATATGGTTTTAGTGTGTTTTCCTGCACAAAGAACCTTTTAGAAGTTTTGGAATACTTATGTTTGCCCGTTTCTTGATGTCACCATCACTCTATCAGTTACAAAGCTCCTATCTCTTTCAAAAGATGACTTCAAATGCTTTTCGTAACAAGCGTGTTTTCAGTTTTACAAAAAGGAATTGAATACTAAATGGATATCAATAGCCTTCTTAGAGAGAAGACTAACAATCCTAAATGTGCTGTAAGGCAGGAATCTATAAACAATGTCTTTTGGTGGGCTTAGAGGAATCTTGACTCTTTGAATAAAAAAGTCACCTAGAATCTGCTTTCAAAGAAATAACTAGTAAGGACAGTTTAATGAAACCCATGATTTAACAGGGAAAGCTTTCTCACATACAGAAATGAAACCCAAGCTTGAATTACACTAGTGAGAATGTTTCTTTAATGTTGTCATGGCAGATGAGTCCAACTTGTCTATATACAGAGCTAGATACATGGCATACTAGCGCAACATTTCCATATACAGAGTTCTAGCTACATGACAGATGTGTCCATCTTGTCCATATA
>NW_006409021.1:674413-676373 GCF_000296735.1 Chrysochloris asiatica | reverse complement strand
CGGTTCCGACTCATAGAGACCCTGCAAAGGGTTTCCGAGGCTGTAAATCTTTACGGGAGCAGAATGCCTCTTCTTTCTCCTGCGGAGTCAGTGGTAGTTTCTAACTGCTGACCTTGCAGTTCACAGCCCAATTTGTAACCACTACGCTACCAGAGCTCCTTGGTAGAGAAGTCAAATATGTTCACACACAGAAGGATACCTACTTGGCAGATCAGTCCAACATATTCATGTACAGAGAGCTAACTACATGGCAGAAGAGTCCAAAATGTCCGTATTCAGGACAATAGCTACATGACAGATGTGGCCAACGTGTCCATATATTGAGTGCCACCCACAGGGCAGACAAGTCCAATATGTTCATATACAGAGACCAATCTACTTGGCAGATCAGTCCAACATAGCCATTTACAGAGCGCTAACTACAAGGCAGAGAAGTCCACAATGTCCATATACAGAGACCTATCAACATGGCATAGCAGTGGAACATTTCCATATACAGAGTTCTAGCTATATGGCAGATGTGTCCAATGTGTCCATATACTGAGAGCTATCTATATGGCAGACAAGTCCAATCTTTTCATATAGAGAGGGATATCTACTTGGCAGATCATTCCAACATATCCCTGTACAGAGAGCTAGCTACATGGCAAATGAGTCCAAAATGTCCCTATTCAGAGAGCTAGCTACATGGTAGGGTAGTGCAACATTTCCATATACAGAGTTCTACCTACAAAGCAGATAAATCCCAATTGTCTTTATGGAAATGTGGCACCACCCTACCATGTAGCTAGCTCGCTTTATATGGACACTTGTCTGCCAGGTAGCTAGCTCTCAATATATGGACATGTTGGATTGCACTGACATGTAGCTAGCTCTCAGTGTATGGACATGTTGGACACATCTGTCATGTACATAGAACTCTGTATATGGAAATATTGCACTACTCTGCCATGTAGAAATAGCTACATGTCCATATATTGAGAGCTAGCTACCTGGCAGACAAGTGCTATATGTTCATATATAGAGAGCTACCTACTTTGAAGGTCAGTGTAACATATCTATGTGCAGAGAGTTAGCTACATGGCAGACGAGTCCAAAATGGCCATATTCAGGGTTGTAGCTACATGGCAGACAAGTCCAATATGTTCATATAAAAAGGAATACCTACTTGGCAGATCAGTAAAACATATTCATGTATAGAGAGCAAGCTACATGGCAGAGGAGTTCAAAGTGTCCATATAAAGCGAGCTAGCTACATGGTAGGGTGGTGCCACATTTCCATATACAGAGTTCTAGTTACATGGCAGATGTGTGCGACATGTCAATATACTGAGAGCTAGCTATGTGGCAGAGTATTCCAACATGTCCATATTTAGGGTCCTAGCTACATGGCAGATGTTTCCAACTTGTCCATATACTGAGAGCTACCTACATGGCAAACAAGTCCAATATGTTAATATACAGAGAGCTACCTTCGTCACAGATCAGTGTAACATATCCATGTACAGATAGTTAGCTATATGGCAGATGATTCCAAAATGTCAATATATAGCAAGCTTGCTACTTGGCAGGGTAGTGCGACATTTCCATATAAAGAGTTCTAGCTACATGGCAGATGTGTCCAACTTGTCCATGTACTGAGAGACAGTTACATGGCAGACAAGGCCAATATGTTCATATACAGAGAGCTACCTACTTGTCAGATCAGTCCAACATATCCTTGTACAGACAGCTAGCTAGATGGCAGAAGTGTCAAAATGTCCATATACAGAGAGCAAGCCACATGGCAGGGTAGTTTAACATTTCCCTATACAGAGTTCTAGCTACAAGGCAGATGAGTGCATCTTGTCTATATACTGAGAGCTACCTACATGGAAGAGTAGTGCAACATTTCCATATACAGAGTTCTAGGTACATGGCAGATGTGTCCAACTTGTCCATATACTGAAAGCCACCTACA
>NW_006409021.1:663259-674313 GCF_000296735.1 Chrysochloris asiatica | reverse complement strand
CTACATGGAAGAGTAGTGCAACATTTCCATATACAGAGTTCTAGGTACATGGCAGATGTGTCCAACTTGTCCATATACTGAAAGCCACCTACATGGCAGATAAGATCAATATGCTCATATACAGAGAGCTATCCTCTTGGCAGACCAGTGTAACATATCCATGTACAAAGAGTTAGATACATCGCAGATGAGTCCAAAATGTCCACATACAGAGAGCTAGCTACATGGCAGGGTAGTGCAACATTACCATATACAGAGTTCTAGCTACGTGGCAGATGTGTCCAAGGTGGCCAAATATTGAGAGCTACCTACATGGCAGACAAGTCCAATATGTTCATACACAGAGAGCTACCTACTTGGCAGATCAGTCCAACATATCCATGTACAGAGAGCTAGTTACATGGCAGAAGAGTCCAAAATGTCCATATACAGAGAGCTAGCTACATGGCAGATATGTCCAACTTATCCATATAATGAGAGCAACTTTCATGGCAAACAAGTCCAATGTGTTCATATACAGAGAGCTACATTCGTAGCAGATCAGTGAAACATATCCATGTACAGAGAGTTAACTACATGGCAGACGAGTCCAAAATGTCCATATACAAAGAGTTAACTACATGACAGGGTAGTGCAACATTTCCATATACAGAGTTCTAGCTATGTGGCAGATGTGTCCAAGGTGGCCAAATATTCAGAGCTAACTACATGGCAGACAAGTCCAATATGTTCATATACAGCGAGCTACCTACTTTGCAGATCAGTCCAACATATCCATGTACAGAGAGCTAGCTACATGGCAGGGTAGTGCAACATTTCCATATTCAGAGTTCTAGCTACATGATAGATGTGTCCAAGGTGTCCAAATATTGAAAGACACCTACATGGCAGAGAGGTCCAATATGTTCATATATAGAGGGCTATCTACTTGGCAGATCAGTTTAACATATCAATGAACAGAGAGCTAGCTACATAGCAGACGAGTGGAAAATGTCCCTATACATAGAGCTAGCTACTTGGCAAGGTAGTGAAACATTTCCATATAAAACAGTTCTAGCAACAAGGCCGTTGAGTCCAACTTGTCTACATACAGAGAGCTAACTACATGGTAGATGAGTCCAAAATGTCACTATACAGAGAGCTTGCTAAATGTCAGTATAGTGCAACAATTCCATATACAGAGTTCTAGATACATGACAGATGTGTCCAATATATACATATACTGAAGGTTAGCTACATGGCAGACAAGTCCAATATGTTCATAAACAGAGGGCTAACTACTTGGCAGATCAGTCCAACATATCCATGTATAGAGAGCTAGCTTCATGTCAGACGAGTCGAAAATGTTCCTATACAGAGAGCTGGCTTCATGGCAGGGTAGTGAAACATTTCCATATAAAGAGTTCTAGCGACAAGGCAGATGATTCCAACTTATCTATATACAGAGAGATAGCTACATGGCAGAATAATGCAACAATTCCATATACAGAGTTCTAGCTTCAAGGCAGATGAGTCCAATTTGTCTATATACAGAGATATAGCTACATTGCGGACGAGATGAAAATGACCATATACAGGGAGCTACCTTCTTGGCAAGGTAGTGCAACATTTCTATATACACAGTCATAGCTATAAGTCAGATTAGGCCGACTTGTCTTTATACAGAGAGCTAGCCACATGGCAGGGTAGTGTAACATTTACATATACAGAGTTCTCGCTACAAGGCAGATGAGTGCAACTTGTCTATATACTGAGAGCTACCTACATGGCAGAATAGTGCAACATTTCCATATACAGAATTTAAGGTACATGGCAGATGTGTCCAACTTGTCCATATACTGAGAGCCACCTACATGGCAGACAAGCCCAATATGTTCATATACAGAGAGCTATCCTCTTGGCAGATCAGTGTAACATATCCACGTACAGAGAATTAGCTACATGGCAGACGATTCAAAAATATCGCTATAAAGAGAGCTTCCTAAGTGGCAGTGTAGTACAACGTTTCCATATACAGGTTCTAGTTACATGGTAGAAGTGGCCAACGTGTTCGTATACAGAAGGCTAGCTACATAGCAGACAAGTCCAATCTTTTCATATAGAGAGGGATATCTACTTGGCAGATCAGTCCATCATATCCATGTACAGAGAACTAGCTACATGGCTGACAATCGAAAATGTCCCTATACAGAGAGCTAGCTACATGGCAGGGTAGTGAGCCATTTCCATATAAAGGGTTCTAGCGACAAGGCATATGAGTCCAACTTGTCTATATACAGAGAGATAGCTACATGGCAGAGCAGTGCAAAACTTCCATATACAGAGTTCTAGCTACAAGGCAAATGAGTCCAATTTGTCTATATACAGAGAGCTAGCTACATTGCAGTCTAGTCGAAAATGTCCATATACAGAAAGCTACCTACTTGGCAGGGTAGTGCAACATTTCTATATACACAGTCATAACTATAAGTCAGATTAGTCCAACTTGTCTATATACAGAGAGCTAGCTACATGGCAGAGTAGTGCAGCATTTCCATATACAGAGTTCTAGCTAAAAGGCAGATGAGTCCAAATTGTCTATATACAGAGAGCTAGCTACATGGCAGAATAGTCCAACATGTCAATATTCAGGATAGTAACTACATGAAAGATGTGGCCAACGTGTTCATATACTGAAGGCTAGCTACATGGCAGACAAGTCCAATATGTTCATATACTTAGGGCTACCTACTTGGCAGATCAGTCAACATATCCATGTACTGAGAACTAGCTACATGGCTGGCAATCGAAAATATCCCTATACAGAGAGCTAGCTACATGGCAGGGTAGTGAACCATTTCCATATAAAGGGTTCTAGCGACAACGCAAATGAGTCCAACTTGTCTATATACAGAGAGATAGCTACATGGCAGAGTAGTGCAACACTTCCATATACAGAGTTCTAACTACAAGGCAGATGAGTCCAATTTGTCTATATTCAGAGAGCTAGCTACATTGCAGTCGAGTCGTAAATGTCCATATACATAAAGCTACCTACTTGGCAGGGTAGGGTAACATTTCTATATACACAGTCATGACTACAAGGCAGATTAGTCCAACTTGTCTATATACAGAGAGCTAGCTACATGGCAGAGTAGTGCAGCATTTCCATATACAGAGTTCTAGCTACTTGGCAGATGTTTCCAACGTGTTCATATACTGAGAGCTAGCTACATGGCAGACATGTCCAATATGTTCATATACAGAGAGCTACCTACTTGCCAGATCAGTTCAACATATTCATGTACAGAGAGCTAGCTATATGGCAGACGAATCCAAACTGTCCATATACAGAGAGCTAGCTACATGGCAGGGTAATGAAACATTTCCATATACAAAGTTCTACGTACAAGGCAGATGAGTCCAACTTGTTTATATAGAGAGAGCTAGCTACATGGAAGGGTAGTGAAATATTTCCATATACAAAGTTCTAGGTAAAAGTCAGATGAGTCCATCTTGTCTATATATAGAGGTAGCTACATGGTAGAGTAGTGCAACATTTCCATATACAGAGATCTAGGTACATAACAGTGATGTCCAACATGTCCATACACTGAGAGCTAGCTACATGACAGAGTAGTCCAACATAACCATATACATGGTACTAGGTACATGACAGATGAGTCCAACCTGTCCATATACTTAGAACTACCTACTTCGCAGATCCGTTTAACATATCCATTTACAGACAGGTAGCTACATGGCAGACAAGATCAAAATATCCATATACAGGGAGCTACTTTCTTGGCAGATCAGTCAAACATATCCATGTACAGAGAGTTAGCTATATGGCAGACGAGTCCAAAATGTCCATATACAGAGAGCTAGCTACATATCAGGGTAGTGAAACATTTCCATATACAGAGTTCTAGGTACATGACAGATAGGTCCAACATGTCCATACACTGAGAGCTAGCTACATGACAGAGTAGTCCAACATAACCGTATACATGGTACTAGGTACATGGCAGATGAATCCAACATGTCCATATACTTAGAGCTAGCTACATGGCAGCCAAGTCCAATATGTTAATATATAGAGAGCTACTTACTTCACAGATGCGTGTAACATATCCATGTACAGAGAGCTAGCTACATGGAAGATGAGACCAAAATTCCCATATTCAGAGAGTTAGCTACATTGTAGGCTACTGTAACATTTACATATACAGAGAAAGCTACATTGCAGATGTATCAAAGTTGTTCATATACAGAGAGCTACCTACATGGCAGACAAGTACGATATGTTCATAGACAGAGAGCTACCTACTTGTCAGATCAATCCAACATACACATGTACAGAGAGCTAGCTACATGGCAGATGAGGCCAAAATGTCCATATACAGATTGCTAGCTACATGGTATGGTAATGCAACATTTCCATATGCAGAGTTCGAGCTACATAGCAGCTGTGTCCAACGTGTATGTATACTGATAGTCACCTAAAGGTCAGACATGTCCTATATGTTCATATACAGAGAGCTACCTACTTGGCAGATCACTCCAACATATCTATGTACAGAGAGATAGCTACATGGCAGGGAAATCCAAAATGTCCATATACATATAGCTAGCTACATGGCAGGGTAGTGTACCATTTCCATATACAGAGTTCTAGCAACAAGGCAGATGAGTCCAACTAGTCTATATACAGAGAGCTAACTACATGGCAGAGTAGTGCAACATTTCCATATACAGAGTTCGAGCTATGTGGCAGATGTGTCCAACGTGTCCAAATCATGAGAGCTAGCTACATGGCAGACACGTCCTGAATGTTCATATACAGAGAGCTACATACTTATCAGATCAGTCCAACATATCCATGTACAGAGAGCTAATTACTTGGCAGACGAGTCCAAAATATCTATATACAGAGAGCTAGCCACATTTCAGGGTAGTGCAACATTTCCATATTCAATGTTCTAGCTACAAGGCAGATGAGTCCAACTTGTCTAAATACAGAGAGCTAGCTTAATGGCAGTGTAGTGCAACATTTCCATATGCAGAGTTCTAGCTACAGGACAGATGTGTCCAACATGTCCATATACTGAGAGCTAGCTATAGGGCAGAGTAGTCAAACATGTCTATATTCATTGTAGTAGCTACAAGGCAGATGTGTCCAACATGTCCATATACTGAGAGCCACCTACAGTGTAGACAAGTCTTATGTGTTCATATACAGAGAGCTACCTACTTAGCAGATCAGTCCAACATATCCAAGTACAGAGAGCTAGCTACATGGTAGAGGAATCCAAAATGTCCATATACTGAGAGGAAGCTAAATGGCAGGGTAGTGCAACATTTCCATATACAGAGTTCTAGCTACAAAGCACATGAGTACAAATTGTTTATATAAATAGAGCTAGCTGCATGTCAGAGTACTCCAGCATGTCCATATTCAGAGTTCTAGTTATTTGGCAGATGTTTCCAACTTCTCCATATACAAACAACTAGATACATGGCAGACAAGTCAAATATGTTCATATAAAGAGATCTAGCTATTGGCAGATCAGCCCAACATAACCATTCATGGCACATGAGTCCAAAATGTCCATATACAGAGAGCTAGCTACATGGCCGGGTAGTTCAATGTTTCCATATACAGAGTTCTAGTTATATGGCAGATGTGTCAAACGTGTCCATACACTGAGAGCTACCTACATGGCAGACAAGTACTATATGTTCATATACAGAGAGCTACCTACTTGGCAGATCAGTCCAACATACCCATGTACAGAAAGCTAGCTACATGGCAGATGAGCCCAAAACATCCATATACAGAGCACTAGCTACATCGCATGCTAAAGCAACATTTCAATATGCAGAGTTCAAGCTACAAAACAGCTGTGTCCAACATGTCCATATACTGATAGCCAGCTGAATGGCAGGCAACTCCTATATGTTCATATACAGACAGCTACCTACTTGGAAGATCACTCCAATGTATCTATGTACAGCAAGCTAGCTACATGGCAGACAAATCCAAAATGTCCTTATACAGAGAGCTAGCTACATGGCAGGGTAGTGCATTATTTCCATATACAGAGTTCTAGCATCAAGGCAGATGAGTGCAACTTGCCTTTATACAGAGACCTAACTACATGGCAGAGTAGTGCAACATTTCCATATACAGAGTTCGAGCTACGTGGCAAATGTGTCCAACTTGTCCATATACTGAGAGCTAGCTACATGGCAGACACGTCCAGTATGTTCATATACAGAGAGCTACATTCTTATCAGATCAATCCAACATATCCATGAACAGAGAGCTAGCTACATGGCAGATGAGTCCAAAATATCCATATACAGAGAGCTAGCCACATGTCAGGGTAGTACAACATTTCCATATACAGAGTTCTAGCTACAAGGCAGATGAGTCCAACTTGTCTGTATTCAGAGAACTAGCTAAATGGCAGTGTAGTGCAACATTTCCATATGCAGAGTTGTAGCTACATGGCAGATGTGTCCAACGTGTCCATATACAGAGAGCTACCTACATGGCAGAACAGTCCGAAATATCCATGCACAGAGAGCTAGCTACATGGCAGACGAGTCAAAAATGTCAATATACAGAGTGGTAGTTACATGGCAGAGTAGTGCATCATTTCCATATACAGAGTTCTAGGTATAAGGCAGAAGAGTTCTACTTCTCTATATACAGAGAGCTAGCTACATGGCAGAGTATTGCAAATTTTCACATACAGAGTTCGAGGTACATGGCAGATGTGCCCAACGTGTCCATATAATGAGAGCTAGCTACATGACAGAGTAGTCCAATATGTCCGTATTCAGGATAGTAGCTACAGGGCAGATGTGATCAACATGTCCATATATTGAGAGCCACCTACAGGGCAGACAAGTCCAAAATACAGAGTTCTAGCTACAAGGCAGATGAGTACAACTTGTATATATACTGAGAGATAACTACAGAAAATATTCCATATACAGAGTTCTAGCTTTATGGCAGATGTGTCAAAGGTGTTCATATACAAAGAGCTACCTACATGGCAGACAAATCCAATATGTTCATATAAAAAGGGCTACCTACTTGGCAGATCATTCCAACATATCCATGTATGGAGAGCTAGCAATACGGCAGGGTAGTGAAACATTCCCAAATAAAAGAGATCTAGCGACAAGGAAGATGAGTCCAACTTGTCTATATACAGAAAGCTAGCGACATGGCAGACAATTCCAACATGTCACTATACAGAGAGCTTCCTACATGGCAGGGTAGTGCAACATTTCCGTATACAGGGTTCTAGCTACATGGTAGATGTGTACAAAGTGTTCATATACTGAGGGCTAGCTACATGGCAGTAAAGTCCAATATGTTCATATAAGTAGGGCTAACTACTTGGCAGATCATTCCATCATATCCATGTACAGAGAGCTAGCTATATGGCTGACACAACGAAAATACCCTTATACAGAGAGCTAGTACATGGCAGAGTAGTGCAACACTTCCATATACATACTTCTACATACAAGTCAGAAGAGTCCACTTTGTCTATATACAGAGAGCTAGCTACATTGCAGACGAGTCAGAAATGTCCATATACAGAAAGCTACCTACTTGGCAGAGTAGTGCAACATTTCTGTATAGAGAGTCATAACTACAAGGCAGATTAGTCCAACTTGTCTATATACAGAGAGCTAGCTACATGGCAGAGTAGTGCAGCATTTCCATATACAGAGTTCTACCTACAAGGCAGATGAGTCCAAATTGTCTATATACAGAAAGCTAGATACATGGCAGAATAATGCAATACTTCCATATTCAGAGTTCTAACTATATCTCAGAAGTGTTCAACGTGTCCATATACAGAGAGCTAGCTACGTGGCAGAGTAGTCCAATATGTCCATATTCAGGATACTAGATACATGACAAATGTGGCCAACGTGTCCATATATTGAGATTCACCCACAGGACACACAAGTCCAATATGATTACATACAGAAAGCTATCTACTTGGTAGATCAGTCCAACATATGCATGTACAGAGAGCTAACTACAAGGCAAACAAGTCCACAATGTCCATATACAGAGGCCTAGATACATGGCAGAGTAGTGCTACAGTTCCATATACAGTATTCTAGCTACAAGGTACATGTGTCCAACATGTCTATATACTGATTGCTAGATACATTGCAGACAAGTCCAATCTTTTCATATACAGAAGGATATCTACTAGGCAGATCAGTCCAACATATCGATGTACAGAGAGCTAGCTACATGGCAGACAAGTTAAAAATGTCCATATACAGATAGCTAGTCTCATGAATGGATAGTGCAACATTTCCATATACAGAGATCTAGTTACGTGGCAGATGTGTTCAATGTGTCCAAATATTAAGAGCTACCTACATGACAGACAAGTCCAATATGTTCATATACAGAGAGATACCTACTTGGCAGATCAGTCCAACATATCCATGTATAGAAAGCTAGCTACATGGCACAAGAGTCCAAAATATCCATATACAGAGAGATAGCTAAATGGCAGGGTAGTGCAACATTTCCATATACAGAGTTCTAACTACAAGGCAGAGGAGTCCACCATGTATATATACAGAGAGCTAGCTACTCGGCAGTGTAGTGCAACATTTCCATATACAGAGTTCTAGCTACTTGGCTGATGTTTCCAAAGTGTCCATATACTGAGAGCTAGCTTCTTGGAAGACAAGTCCAAAATGTTCATATAAAGAGAGCTACCTATTTGTCAGATTAGTCCAACATATCCATGTACAGACAGCTAGCTACATGGCAGAGGTGTTGAAAATGTCCATATACAGAGAGCTAACCACATGGCAACACAGTGTAACATTTCCATATACAGAATTCTAGCTACAAGGTAGATGAGTCCACCTTGTCTATATACAGAGAGCTAGCTACATGGCACTGTAGTGCAACATTTCCATATACAGAGTTCTAGCTACTTGGCAGATGTTTCCAACGTGTCCATATACTGAGAGCTAGCTTCTTGGCAGACAAGTCCAAAATGTTCACAAACAGAGAGCTACCTACTTGTCAGATCAGTCCAACATATCCATGTACAGAGAGCTAGCTAAATGGCAGACGATTCCAAAATGTACATATACAGCAAGCCAGCTTCAAGGCAGGGTAGTGTAACATTTCCATATACAGAGTTCTAGCTACATGGCAGATTTGTTCAACATGTCCATATACTGAGAGACAGCTACATGGCAGAAAAGTCCAGTTTGTTCATATACAGAGAGCTACCTACTTGTCAGATCATTCCAACATATCCATGTACAGACAGCTAGGTATATGGCAGAAGTGTCCAAAATGTCCATATAAAGAGAACTAGCCACATCTCAGGGTAGTGTAACATTTCCATATGAAGAGTTCTAGATACAAGGCACATGAGTGCAACTTGTCTATATAATGAGAGCTACCTACATGGCAGAGTAGTGCAACATTTCTATATACAGAGTTCTAGGTACATGGCAGATGTGTCGAACTTGTCCATACACAGAGAGCTAGCTACATGGCAGAGCAGTCCAACATGTCCATATACAGGTGACTAGATACATGGAGGAAGAGACAAACATGTCCTTATATTGAGAGTTAGCTACCTGGCGGACAAGTCCAATATTTTCATATACAGAAGGATACGTACTTGGCAGATCAGTCCAATATATCCATGTATAGAGAGCCAGCTGCATGGCAGAAGAGTCCAATATGTCCATGTATAGCGAGCTAGCTACATAAAAGGGTAGTGCAACATTTCCACATACAGAGTTCTAGCTACATGGCAGATGTGTGCAACAGGTCCATATACTGAGAGCTAGCTATATGGCAGAGTATTCCAACATGTCCATATTTAGGGTACTAGCTACTTGTCCATATAATGAGAGCCATCTACGTGGAAAAGTAGTCCAATATGCTCATATACAGAGAGTTACATTTGTGGCAGATGAGTGTAACATATCCATGCACAGAGAGATAGCTTCATGGCAGACGAGTCCAAAATGTCCATATACAGAGAGCTAGCTACATGGCAGGGTAGTGCAACATGTCCATTTACAGAGTTCTAGCTATGTGGCAGATGTGTCCATGGTGAATAAATATTGAGAGCTACCTACATGGCAAACATATCCAATGTATTCATTTACAGAGAGCTACCTACTTGACAGATCAGTCCAACATATCCATGTACAGAGAGCTAGTTACATGGCAGAAGAGTCTAATATGTTCATATACAGAGAGCTAGCTAAATGGCAGGATAGTGCAGCATATCCATATACAGAGTTCTAGCTACAAGGAAGAGGAGTCCACCTTGTATATGTACAGAGAGCTAGCTACATGGCAGTGTAGTGCCCCATTTCCATATACAGAGTTCTAGCTACATGGGACATGTTTCCAAAGTGTCCATATACTGAGAGCTAGCTACTTGGCAGCCAAGACCAATATGTTCATATACAGAGAGCTACCTACTTTTCAGATCTGTCCAACATATCCATGTACAGAAAGCTAGCTACATGACAGAAGTGTTGAAAATGTCCATATACAGAGAGCTACCCACATGGCACTGTAGTGTAACATTTCCATAAACAGAGTTCTAGCTACAAGGCAGATGAGTCCACCTTGTGTATATACAGAGAGCTAGCTACATGGCACTGTAGTGCAACATTTCCATAAACAGTGTCCTAGCAACTT
Source organism: Chrysochloris asiatica (assembly GCF_000296735.1). Classification (NCBI taxonomy): domain Eukaryota; kingdom Metazoa; phylum Chordata; class Mammalia; order Afrosoricida; family Chrysochloridae; genus Chrysochloris; species Chrysochloris asiatica. The sequence continues at coordinate 663,590 of NW_006409021.1, read as the reverse complement.
GGCAGATGTTTCCAACGTGTCCATATACTGAGAGCTAGCTACTTGGCAGACAAGTCCAATATGTTCATATACAGAGAGGTACCTACTTGTCAGATCAGTTCAACGTATCCATGTACAGAGAGCTAGCTACATGGCAGAAGAGTCAAAAATGTCCATATACAGAGAGCTAGCTACATTGCACCTTAGTGCAACATTTCCATTTAAAGTGTTGTAGCTACTTGGAAGATGTTCCCAGTGTGTCCATATACTGAGAGCTAGCTACTTGGTAGACAAGTTCAATATGTTCATATACAGAGAGCTACCTACTTGGCAGATCAGTCCAACATAACCA
>NW_006409021.1:660281-661961 GCF_000296735.1 Chrysochloris asiatica | reverse complement strand
AGAGCTAGATACATGGCAGAGTAGCACAACACTTGCATATACAGAGTTCTATCTACATGGTATATGAGTCCAATGTGTCCATATATTGAGAGCCACCTACATGGCAGACAAGTTCAATATGTTCATATACAGAGAACTAATCTCTTGGCAGATCCGTGTAATATATCCAAGTACAGAGTGTTAGCAACATGGCAGAGGAGTCCTAAATGTCCATATATAGAGAGCTAGCTACATGGCAGGGTAGTGCAACATTTCTATATACAGAGTTCTATCTACAAGGCAGATGAGTCCACCTTGTCTATATACAGAGAGCTAGCTACATGGCACTGTAGTGCAACATTTGCATATACAGAGTTTTAGCTACTTGGCAGATGTTTCCAAAGTGTGCATATAATGAGCTAGCTACTTTGCAGACAAGTCCAATATGTTCATATACAGACAGGTACATATTGGCAGATCAGTCCAACATATCCATGTACAGAGAGCTAGCTACATGGCAGACATGTCGAAAATGTTCCTATAGAGAGAGCTAGCTACAAAGCAGAGTAGTGCATCATATCCATATACAGAGTTCTAGCTACAAGGCAGATGACTACAAATTATCTCTATACAGACAGCTAATTACATGGCAGAGTAGTGCAACACTTCCATATACAGAGTTCTATCTACATGGCAGATATGTCCAACGTGTCCATATATTGAGAGCCACATACGTGTCAGACAAGTTCAATACGTTTATATACAGAGAGCTACCTACTTCGCAGATCAGTATAACATATCCATGTACAGAGAGTTAGCTACATGGCAGACTAGTCAAAAATGTCCCTATACGGAGAGCTAGCTACATTGCAGGGTAGTGCAACATTTCCATATACAGATTTCTAGGTACAAGGCAGATGAGTCAAGCTTATCTATATACAGAGAGCTACCTATATGGCAGATGTGTCCAACATGTTCATATACAGGGTACTAAATACATAGTAGAGGAGTCCAACATGTCCATATACCAAGAGCTAGCTACATGGCAGACAAGTCCAATATGTTCATATACAGAGAGCTACCTACTTGGCAGATGAGGTCAACATATTCATGTACAGAGAGTTATCTACATGGTAGACGAGTCCAAAATGTCCATATGCAGAGAGCTAGCTATATGACAGAGTAGTGCAACATTTCCGTATACAGAGTTTTAGCTACAAAGCAGATGAGTCCAAATTGTATATATACAGAGAGCTAGCTACATTGCAGAGTAGTGCAACATTTCCATATACAGAGTTCTAAGTACATGGCAGATGTGTCCAACGTGTCTATACACTGAGAGCTAACTACATGGCAGTGCAGACCAACATGTCCATATATTGAGAGCTAGCTACCTGGCAGACAAGTCCAATATGTTCATACACAGAGAGCAACCTACTTCACAGATAAGTGTAACATATCCATGTACAGATAGTTAGCTACATGTCAGACTACATGGCAGGGTAGTGCAACACTTCCATATAAAGAGTTCTAGCTGCATGGCAGAAGTGTCCTAGGTGTCCATATATTGAGAGTTACCTACATGTTAGGTAAGTCCAATATATTCATTTACAGAGAGTTACTTACTTGGCAGATCAGTCCAACATATCCATGTACAGAGAGACAGCTACATGGAAGAGGAGTCCAAAATGTCCATATACA
>NW_006409021.1:652169-659066 GCF_000296735.1 Chrysochloris asiatica | reverse complement strand
AAGTCCAATATGTTCATATACAGAGAGCTACCAACTTGTCAGATCAGTCCAATATATCCATGTACAGACAGCTAGCTACTTGGTACAAGTGTCCAAAATGCCCATATACAGAGAACTAACCACATGGCAGGGTAGTGTAACATTTCCATATAGAGAGTTCTAGGTACAAGGCAGATGAGAGCAACTTGTCTATGTGCTGAGCGCTAGGTACATGGCAGAGTAGTGCAACATTTCCATATACAGAGTTCTATCTACATGGAAGATGTGTCCAACGTGTCCATATATTGTGAACCACCTACATGGCAGACAAGTTCAATATGTTCATATACAGAGAGCTACCCTCTTGGCACATCAGTGTAACATATCCATGTACAGAGAATTAGCTACTTGGTAGACGAGTCTAAAATGTTCATATACAGTGAGCTACCTATTGGCAGATCAGTCCAACATATCCATGTACAGAGAGCTACCTACTTGGCAGACAATGCCAAAATGTCCATATACAGCAAGTTAGCTACATGGCAGGTTAGTGAAACATTTCCATATACAGAATTCTAGCTACATTGCAGATTTGTCCAACATGTCCATATACTTAGAGAAAGCTACAGACAGAAAAGTTCAATATGTTCATATACAGAGAGCTACCTACTTGTCAGATCAGTACAACATATCCATGCACAGAGAGCTACCTATATGGCAGAAGTGTCCAAAATATCCATATATAGAGAACAAGCCAATGGCAGGGTAGTGTAACATTTCCATATACAGAGTTCTCGCTAAAAGGCAGATGAGTGCAACTTGTCTATATAAGGAGAGCTATCTACATGGTAGAGTAGTGGAACATTTCCATATACAGAGTTCTAGGCACAAGGCAGATTTGTCCTTTGTGTCCATACACAGAGAGCTAGCTACATGGCAGAGCAATCCAACATGTCCATATACAGGTCACTAGCTACTTAGCAGAAGAGTCCAACATACCTATATATTGAGAGCTAGTTACCTGGCAGACAAGTCCAATATGTTCATATACAGAGAGCTAGCTACATGGGAGGGCAGTGTAACATTTCCATATAAAGAGTTCTAGCTACATGTTAGATGTGTCCATATATTGAGAGTTACCGACATGGCAGACAAGTCCAATATGCTCATATACAGAGGGCTTCCTACTTGGCAGATCAGTTCAACATATCCATGTACAGAGAGCTAGCTACATGGCAGGGTAGTGAAATATTTCCATATAAAAGAGTTCTAATGACAAGGGCGATGAGTCCAACTTGTCTATATACAGAGAGCTAGCCACATGGCAGACAAGTCCAAAATGCCGCTATACAGAGAGCTAGCTACATGGCAGGGTAGTGCAACATTTCCATATACAGAGTTCTATCTACATGGCAGATGTGTCCAAGGTGGCCAAATATTGAGAGCTACCTACAAAGCAGACGTGTCCAATATGTTCATATACAGAGAGTTACCTACTTAGCAGATCAGTCCAACATATCCATGTACAGAGAACTATCTACAAGGCAGAAGAATCCAAAAGGTCCATATATACAGAGCTAGCTAAATAGCAGGGTAGTGCAACATTTCCATATACAGAGTTCTAGCTACAAGGCAGATGAATCCACCTTGTCTATATATAGAGAGCAAACTACATGGCACTGTAGTACAACATTTCCATATACAGAGTTCTAGCTATTTGGCAGATGTTTCCAACGTGTCCATATACTGAGAGCTGACTACTTGGCAGACAAGTCCAATATGTTCATATACAGAGTTACCTACTTGGCGGATCAGTCCAACATATCCGTATACATAGAACTAGCTAAATGGCAGATGATTCCAAAATGTCCATATACAGCAAGCTAGCTACATGGCAGGGTAGTGCAACATTTTCATATACAGAGTTCTAGCTTCATGGAAGATTGGTCCAACGTGTCCATATACTAAGAGACAGCTACATGACAGAAAAGTCCAATATGTCCATATACAGAGAGCTACCTACTTGTCAGATCAGTCCAACATATCCATTTACAGACAGCTATCTATATGGTAGAAGTGTCCAAAATGTCCGTATACAGAGAACTAGCCATATGGCAGGGTAGAATAACATTTCCATATAAAGAGTTCTAGCTACAAGGCAGATGAGTACAATTTGTCTGTATACTGAGAGTTACCTACATGGCAGAGTAGTGCAACATTTCCATATAAAGTGTTCTAGGTACATGGCAGATGGGTCCAAAGTGTCCATACACAGAGAGCTAGCTACTTGGCAAAGCAGTCCAACATGTCCATATACAGGTGACTGGCTACATGGTGGAAGATTGCAACATGTCCATATATTGAGAGCTAGCTACCTGACAGACAAGTCCATCATATTCATATACAGAGAGCTAGCTACATGGCAAATAGTTCAACATTTCCATATACAGAGTTCTAGCTACAAGGTAGATCAGTACAACTTCTCTTCATACAGAGAGCCAGCTACATGGAAGAGTAGTGCTACACTTCCATATACAGAGTTCTAGCTACGTGGTAGATGTGTCCATGTTGTCCATATATTGAGAGTTACCTACATGGCAGACAAGTCCAATATGTTCATATACAGAGGGCTACCTCCTTTGCAGATCAGTGTAACATATCCATGTACAGAGAGTTAGCTATATGGCAGACGAGTCCAAAATGTCCATATACGGAGAACTAGCTACATGGCAGAGTAGTGAAACATTTCCATATACAGAATTCTAGATACAAGGCAGAGGAGTCAAGCTTGTCTATATACAGAGGGCTAGATACATGGCAGAGTAGTGTAACATTTCCATATACAGAGACCAAGGTACATGGCAGATATGTCCAACATGTCCATACACTGAGAACTATTTACAGAGAGTTAACTACATGGCAGAGTAGTACATCATTCCCATACACAGAATTCAAGCTACATGGCAGATATGTCCAACGAGTCCATATACGGAGAGCTACCTACATGGAAGATCATTCTAACATATCCATGTACAGGCAGCTAGTTACATGGCAGACGAGTACAAAATGTCCATATAAAAAGAGCCAGATACATGACAGTGTAGTGCAACATTTCTATATACAGTGTACTAGCTACAAGGCAGATGAGTCCAACTTGTCTATATACAAAGAGCTAGCTACGTGGCAGGGTATTGCAACATTTCCATAAACAGAGTTCTAGCTACAAGGCAGAAGAATCCAACTTGTCTATATACAGAGAGGTAGCTACATGGTACAGAATTGCAGCATGTTGATATACTGAGAGCTAGCTATATCGTAGACAAGTCCAAAATGTTCATATACATAGAGCTACTTAATTGGCAGATCAGTCCAACATATCCATGTACACAGAGCTAGCAACATGGCAGATGAGTACAAAATGTCCATATACAGACTGCTAGCAACATGACAGGGTAGTGCAACATTTCCATATACAGAGTTCTAGCTACATGGCAGATGTGTCCAACGTGTCTGTATACTGAGAGCTACCTACATGGCAAATCAATCCAAAATATCCATACACAGAGAACTAGCTATATGGCAGAGTATTACATCATTCCCATGTACAGAGTTCTAGCTATGTGGCAGATGTGTCCAACGTGTCCATATACTGAAAGCTGTCTACATGGCAGAGTAGTCTAACATGTCCATATAAGGATACCGGCTACATGGGAGATGAGTCCATCATGTCCATATACAGATAGCTAGCTACATGGCAGACAAGTCCAATATGTTCATAGACAGAGAGATAGCTACCTACTTTGCAGATCAGTTCAACATATTCATGTACATAAAGTTAGCTACATGGCTGACCATTCCAAAATGTCCATATACAGAGAGCTACCTACCTGGCAGGATAGTGAAACATTTCCATATACAGAGTTCTAGCTGCATATCAGATGTGTTGAATGTCTCCATGTACTTAGAGCTACCTACATGGAAGATCAGTTCAAAAATTCAATGCACAGAGAGCTAGCTACATTTCACAAGAGTCCAAAATGTCCATATACAGAGAGCTAGCTACATGGCAGAGCAGTTCATCATTTCCATATACAGAGCTGAAGCTACCTGGCACATGAGTCCAATGTGTTCATATAATGAGAGGTAGCTCCATGGCAGAGTAGTCCAACATGTCCATATAAAGAGTATTAGCTTCCTGGATAATGTGTCCAACATGTCCATATGCTGAGAGCTAGCTACATGGAAGACAAGTCCAGTAAGTTCATATACAGAGAGGTACCTACTTGGCAGATCAGTCCAACATATCCATGAACAGAGATTTAGCTACATGGCAGATGAGTCCAACATGTCCATATACTGAGATCTAGCTACTTGGAAGACAAGTCCAAAATGCCCATAAACAGAGTTCAATCTACATGACAAATGAGTCCTAAATGTCCATAAACAGAGAGCTAGCTACATGGCAGGGTAATGCAACATTTCCATATACAGAGTTCTAGCTACAAGGCAGATGTGTCCAACTTGGCTATATACAGAGAGTTAGCTAAATGGCAGAGTAGTGCATCATTTCCATAAACAGAGATAATGCTACATAGCAGATGAGTCCAAAGTGTTCATATACTGACAGGTAGCTACATGGCAGAGTAGTCCAACATGTCCATATAAAAAGTACTAGCTTCCTGGTTAATGAGTCCAACATGTTCACATACAGAGAACCAGCTACATGGCAGAGTAGTCCAAAATGTCCATATAAAGTGTATTAGCTACATGCAGATGTTTCCAAAGTGTACATATACTCAGAGCTAGCTACATAGCAAAAGAGTCCAAAATGTCCATATACAGAGAGATAACTACCTGGCAGTGTAGTGCAACATTTCCATATACAGAGTTTTTAATAGGAGGCAGATGAGTCCAACTTATCTATATACAGAGATCTAGCTACATGGCAGTGTACTGCAACATTTCAATGTACAGCGTTCTAGCTACATGGCAGATGTGTCCAACGTGTCCTTATACTTAGAACTAGCTACATGGTTGACAATTACAATATGTTCATATACAGAGAGCTACCTACTTCGCAGATCAGTCCAACATATTCATGTACAGAGAGCTAGCTACATGGCAGACGAGTACAAAATGCCCATATACAGAGAGAGAGCTACATGGAAGGGCAGCACATCATGCCCATATACAGAGTTCTAAATACAAGACAAATGAGTCCAAAATGTCCATATACAGAGAACTAGCTACTTGGCAGAATAGTGCAACATTTCCAAATACAGAATTCTAGGTACATGGCAGATGTGTCCAACGTGTCCATACACTGAGAGCTAGGTACATGGCAGAAAAGTCCAACATATCCATGTGCAGGGTACTAGCTACATGGCAGATGATTCCAACATTTCCATATACTGAGAGCTAGCTACATGTCAGACAAGTCCAATATGTTCAAAAACAGAGAACTCCCTACTTGGCAGATCAGTTCAATGTATCCATGTACAGAGAGCAAGCTACATGGCAGATGAGAACAAAATGTCCGTATACAGAGAGCTAGCTACATGGCAGTGTAGTACATTTCCATATACAGAGTTATAACTACATGACAGATGTGTCTAAGGTTTCCATACACTGAGAACTAGCTACATGGCAGAGTAGTGAATCATTTCCATATACAGATCAAGCTACATGGCAAATGAGTCCAAAGTGTTCATATACTGAGAGACAGCTACAGGACAGGCAAGTCCAATATGTTCATATACAGAGAGCTAATTATTTTGCAGATGAGTATAACATATCCATGTAAAGATAGCTAGATACATGGCAGAAAAGAAAAAAAAAATGTCCATAAACAGAGAGCTAGTTACATGGCAGAGTAGTGCAAAATTTCCATATACAGAGTTCTAGCTACATGGTAGATGTGTCCAGGTGTCCATAACTGAGAGGTACCTACATGCAAGACAACTCTAATATGTTCATATACAGAGAGCTACCTACTTGGCATATCAGTCCAACATATCCATGTACATAGAGCTAGCTACATGGCAGATGAGTCCAAAATGTCCATATACAGAGAACTACCTACTTGTCAGATCAGTCCAACATATCTATGTACAGAGAGCTAGCTACATAACAGGGTAGTGCAACATTTGCTTATACAAAGTTCTAGCTACAAGGCAGATGAGTACAATTGTCTATATACAGAGAGCTAGCTACATGGCAGAGCAATCCAACATGTTCATATACAGGGTACTAGCTACATGGCAGATGAGTCCAACATGTCCGTATACTGAGAGTTAGTGACACAGCAGACACGTCCAATATATCGATATAAAGAGAGCTACCTACTTGGCAGATCAGTCCAACATATCCATGTACAGAGAGCTAGCTACATGGCAGACACGTCCAAAATGTCCATATACAGAGAACTAGCTAGATGGCAGTGTAGTGCAATATTTCCATATACAGAGTTTGAGCTACAAAGCAGATGAGTTCAACTTGTCCATCTATACAGAGATAGCTACATGGCCAAGTAGTTCAACATGTCCATATTCAGGGTACTAGCTACATGTCAGATGTGTCCAACATGTCCATATACTGAGAGCTAGCTACATGACAGACAAGTCCAATATGTTCATATATAGAGAGCTCCCTACTTGTCAGATCAGTTCTACATATACATGTACCAACTTAGCAGAAAAATCCAACATATCCATATACAGAAAGCTAGCTACAAGGCAGGGTAATGCAACATTTACATGTACAGAGTTCTACGACAGGGCAGATGACTGCAACTTGTCTATATACAGAGAGCTAACTAAATGGCAATGTAGTGCAACATTTCCATATACAGAGTTCTAGCTACATGGCAGATGTGTCCAACGTGTCCATATACAGAGAGCTAGCTACATGGCAGACAAG
>NW_006409021.1:638006-652069 GCF_000296735.1 Chrysochloris asiatica | reverse complement strand
TCTAGCTACATGGCAGATGTGTCCAACGTGTCCATATACAGAGAGCTAGCTACATGGCAGACAAGTCCAATATGTTTATAAACAGAGAGCTACCTACTTGTCAGATCAGTCCAACATATCCATATACAGAGAGCGAGCTATATGCAGACAAGTCCAAAATGTCCATATACAGAGAGCTAGCTACATGACATGGTAGAGAAAAATTTCCATATACAGAGTTGTAGGTACAAGTCAGATAAGTCCAACTTGTCTATTTATAGAGAGCCTGATACATGGCAGAGTAGTGCAACATTTCCATATACAGAGTTCTAGGTACATGGCAGATGTGTCCAACGTGTCCATAAATTGAGAGCAAGTTACATGGCATAGCAGTCCAACATGTCCATATACAGGGTACTAGCTACATGGTAATGAGTCCAACATGTCCATATACTGAGAGCTAGCTTCATGGCAAACAAGTCCAATATATTCATATACAGAGAGCTACCTCCTTCTGAGATCAGTGTAACATATCCATGTACAGAGAACTAGCTACATGGCAGACGAGTCTAAAATGTCTATATACAGAGATCTATCTACATGGAAGGGTAGTGCAACATTTTCATATATTGAGTTTTAGCTACAAGGCAGATGAGTCCAACTTGTCAATATATAAAGATCTAACTACATGGCAGGTTAGTGTTTCATTTCCATGTACAGAGTTCTGGCTACATGGCAGATGTGTCCAACATGTCCATATACTGAGAGCGAGGTACATGGCAGACAAGTCCAATATGTTTATACAGAGATAGCCATATTCTTATGAGATCAGTCGAACATATCCATGTACAGAGAGCTAGCTACATGACAAATGAATCCAAAATGACCATATACAGATAGCTAGCCACATGGCAGGGAAGTGTAACATTTCCATAGACCGAGTTCTAGGTACAAGGCAGATGAGTTCAACTTCTCTATATAAGGAGAGCTACCTACATGGCAAATAGTCCAACATTTCCATATACAGAGTTCTAGCTACAAGGCAGATCATTACAACTTGTCTTTATACAGAGAGCCAGCTACATGGCAGAGTAGTGCAACACTTCCATATACAGAGTTCTAGCTACACAGCAGATGTGTCCAACAGGTCCATATACTGAGAGCTAGCTACATGGCAGACAAGTCCAATATGTTCACATACAGAGAGCTACTTACTTGGAAGATCAATCCAACATATCCATGTACAGAGAGCTAGCTACATGCCATACGAGTCCATAATGTCCAAGTACAGATAGCAAGCTACATGGCAGGGTAATGCAACATTTCCATATATAGAGTTCTAGCTACAAGACAGATGACTGCAACTTGTCTATATACAGAGAGCTAATTATATGTCAGGGTAGTGCAACATTAACATATACAGAGTTCTAGCTACATAGCAGATGTTTCCATATACTGAGAACTAGCTACATGGCAGATAATTACGATATGTTCATATACAGAGAGCTACCTACTTGGCAGATCAGTCCAACATATCCATGTACAGAGAGCTAACTACAGGGCAGCCAAGTCTACAATGTCCATATACAGAGACCTAGCTACATGGCAGATAAGTCCAACATGTCCATATACTGAGAACTAGGTACATAGCAGAAAAGTCCAATATGTTCATATACTGAGAGCTCCCTACTTGGCAGATCAGTCCAAAATATCCATGTACAGAGAGCAAGCTACGTGGCAAGAAAGAACAAAATGTCCACATACAAAGACCTAGTTAAATGGCAGAGTAGTGCAACATTTCCATATACAGAGCTCTAGCTACATGGCAGATGAGAACACAATGTCCATATACAGAGAGCTAGTAACATGGCAGAGTTGTGCAACATTTCCATATACAGAGTTCTAGCTATATGGTAGATGTGTCCAAGGTGTCCATAAATTGAGAGGTACCTACATGCAAGACAAGTCCAATATGTTCATATACAGGGAGCTAACTACTTGGCAGATCAGTCCAACATATCCATGTACATAGAGCTAGCTTCATAGCAAGGTAGTGCTACATTTGCTTATACAAAATTCTAGCTGCAAGGCAGGTGAGTCCAACTTGTCTATATACAGAGAGCTAGCTACATGGCAGAGCAGTCCAACATGTTCATATACAGAGTACTATCTACATGGCAGATGAGTCCAACATGTCCATATACTGAGAGGTAGCGACATAGCAGACAAGTCCAAAATGTCCATATAAAGAGAGCTACCCACTCTGCATATCTGTCCAATATTTCCACGTACAGAGAGTTAGCTACATGGCAGACACGTCCATAATGTCTGTATACAGAGAGCTAGCTACATGAGAGTGTATTGCAATATTTCCATATACAGAGTTTTATCTACAAAGCAGATGAGTTCAACTTGTCTATGCTACATGGCCGAGTAGTTCAACATGTCCATATTCAGGGTAATAGCTACAGGTCAGATGTGTCCAACGTGTCCATATACTGAGAGCCACCTTTATAGCACACAAGTCAAATATGTTCATATACAGAGAGCTACCTACTTCGCAGATCATTCCAACATATCCACGTACAGAGAGCTAGTTACATGGCAGAAGAATCCAAAATGTCCATATACAGGAAGCTAGCTAAGTGGAAGGGTAGTGCAACATTTCCATTTAAATAGTTTTAGCTTCCAGGTAGATGAGTCCAATTTGTCTATATACTTAGCTAGCTACAGGGCAGAGTAGTGCAACATTCCCATATACAGAATTCCAGGTACATGGCAGATGTGTCCAACGTTTCCATATATTGAGAGCTAGCTACATGGCAGATGAGTCCAACATGTCCATATACAGTATACTAGCTACATGGCAGATGAGTCCAACATGTCCATGTACTGAGATATAGCTACATGGCAGACAAGTCCAATATGTTCATATACAGAGAGCTACCTACTGGGCAGATCAGTTCAACATATCCATGTACAGAGAGCTAGTTACATGGCAGATGAGTCCAAAATGTCCATATACAGAGAGATAGCTACATGGCAGGGTAGTGCAAAATTTCCATAACAGAGTTCTAGCTACCAGGCAGATGAGTCCACCTTGTCTATATACAGAGAGCTAGGTTCATGGTAGAATAATGCAGCATTTCCATATACAGAGTTCTAGCTACATGGCAGAAGAGTCCATAATGTCCATATACAGGAAGCTAGCTAAATGGAAGGGTAGTGCAACATTTCCATTTAAAAAGTTCTAGCTACCAGGCAGATGGGTCCAACTTGTCTATATACAGAGAGATAGCTACATGGCAGAGTAGTGCAACATTCCCATATACAGAAATCTAGGTACATGGCAGATGTCTCCAACGTTTCCATATAATGAGAGCTAGCTATGTGGCATAGTCCAACATGTCCATATACAGTGTACTAGCTACATGGCAGATGAGTCCAACATGTCCATATACTGAGATATAGCTACATGGCAGACAAGTCCATTATGTTCATATACAGAGAGGTACCTACATGGCAGATCAGTTCAACATATCCATGTACAGAGAGCTAGTTACATGTCAGATGAGTCCAAAATGTCCATATACAGAGAGATGGCTACATGGCAGGGTAGTGCAAAATTTCCTTTACCAGAGTTCAAGCTACCAGGCAGATGAGTCCAACTTGTCTATATACAGAGAGCAAGGTTCATGGTAGAATAATGCAACATTTCCATATACAGAGTTCTAGCTACATGGCGGATGTGTCCTACATGTCCATATACTGAGAGCTAACTACATGGCAGAGTAGTACAACATGTCCATATACAGGGTACTAGCTACATCACAGAGGACTCCAACATGTCCATATTCTGAGAGCTAGCTACATGGCAGACTAGTTCAACATTTCCATACGCAGAGTTCTAGCTACAAGGCAGATCAGTTCAACTTGTCTATATACAGAGAGCTAGCTACATGGCAGAATAGTGCAACATTTCCATGCACAGAGTTCTAGCTCCAAGGCAGATCAGCACAACATATCCATGGACAGAGAGCTAGCTACATGGCAGACAAGTCCAATATGCTCATATACAGAGAGCTAGCTACATGAAAGGGTAGTGCAACATTTGTATATACAGACTTCTAGCTACATGGCAGATGTGTCCAGCGTCTCCATATAATGGGAGCTAGCTACATGGCAGAGTAGGCCAAAATGTAAATACACAGGGTACTAGCTACATGGCAGATAAGTCCAACATGTCCATATACTGAGAACTAGCTACATTGTAGACAAGTCCTATATGTTCATATACAGAGAGCTCCCTACTTGGCAGATCAGTCCAACATATCCATGTACAGAGAGCTAAATACAGGGCAGACAAGTCCAAAATGTCCATATACAGAGACCTAGCTACATGGCAGAGTAGTGCAACATTTCCACATACAAAGTTCTTGCTATATGGCAGATGTGTCCAACGTGTCCATATACTGAGAGCTAGCTACATGGCAGACAAATCCAATCTTTTTATATACAGAGGAATATCTACTTGGCAGATCAGTCCAACATATTCATATACAGAGAGCTAGCCACATGGTAGAATAGGGCAACATTTCCATATACTGAATTCTAGGTACATGGCAGATGTATCCAACATATCCATACACTGAGAGCTAGCTACATGGCAGTGCAGTCCAACATGTCCATATATTGAGAGCTAGCTACCTGGTAGACAAGTCCATTATGTTCATATACAGAGAGCTACCTACTTCGCAGACCAGTGTAACATATCCATGTACAGAGAGTTAGCTTCATGGCAGACGAGTCCAAAATGTCCATATACAGAGAGCTAGCTACATGGCAGTGTAGGGAAACACTTCCATATAAAGTGTTCTAGCTATGTGACAGAAGTATCCAAGGTGTCCATATATTGATTATTACCTACATGGAAGCCAAATCCAATGTCTTTATTTAAAGAGAGCTACCTACTTGGCAGATCAGTCCAACATCCATGTACAGAGAGCTAGCTATATGGCAGACGAGTCCAAAATGTCCATATACAGAGAGCTAGCTACATGGCAACATAGAGCAACATTTTCATATACAGATGTCTAGCTACAAGGCAGATGAGTCCTACTTGTCTAAATACAGAGAGCTAGCTACATGGCAGTTTAGTCCAACATTTCCTTATACAGAGTTCTAGATACATGGTACATGTGTCCAACATGTCCGTATACTGAGAGCTAGCTAAATGGCAGACAAGTCCAATATGTTCATATACAGAGGGCTTCTTACTTAGCAGATCAGTCCAACATATCAATGTACAGAGAGCTAGCTACAAGGCAGACGAATCCAAAATTTCCATATACAGAGAGCTAGTCACACGACAGGGTAGTGCAACATTTCTATATTCTGAGTTTTAGCTTCAAAGAAGATGAGTCCAACTTGTCTATATAAAGATAGCTACCTACATGCCAGAGAAGTCCAACATATCCATATTCAGGGTAGTAGCTACATGGCAGATGTGTCCAACTTGTCCATATTCAGATAGCTAGCTACATGGCAGGGTAGTGCATCATTTTCATATACAGAGGTCTAGTTACATGGCTTACGTGTCCAAGGGGTCCAAATATTAAGAGCTACTGAAATGGCAGACAAGTCAAATATGATCCTATACAGGAGCTACCTAGTTGGAAGATCAGTCCAACATATCCATGTACAGAGAGCTAGTTACAAGGCAGAATAATCCAAAATGTCTATATAGAGAGAGCTAGCTACATGGTAGACAAGTCCTATATGTTCATATACAGAAAGCTACCTACTTGCCAAATCTGTCCAACATGTCCATGTACAGAGAGCTAGCTATGTGCCAGACAAGTCCAAAATGTCCATATACAAAGAGCAAGCTACGTGGCAGGGTAGTGCAACATTTCCATATAAACAGTTCTAGCTACAAGGCAGATGAGTCCAATTTGTCTATATACAAAGAGATAGCTACAAGACAGAGTAGTGCAACACTTCCATATACAGAGATCTAGCTACAAGGCAGATGAGTCCAATTTGTTTATAAACAGAGAGCTAGCTACTTGGCAGACGAGTCGAAAATATCCATATACAGAGAGCTAACTACTTGGCAGGGTAGTGCAACATTTCTATACACAGAGTCATAACTAAAAGGCAGATTAGTCCAACTTGTCTATATACAGAGTAGTGCAGCATTTCCATATACAGAGATCTAGCTACAAGGCAGATGAGTCATAATTGTCTACATGGCAGAGTAGTGCAGCATTTCCATATACAGAGATCTAGCTACAAGGCAGATGAGTCATAATTGTCTACATGGCAGAGTAGTGCAGCATTTCCATATACACACATCTAGCTACAAGGCAGATAAGTCCAAATTGTCTATATACAGCGAGCTAGCTATATGGCAGAGTAGTGTAAAACTTCAATATACAGAGTTCTAACTACATGACAGATGTATCCAACGTGTCCATATACAGAGATTTACCTACATGGCAGAGTAGTCCAACATGACCATATTCAGGATAGTAGCTACATGACAGATGTGTCCAACGTGTCCATATATTGAGAGTCACCCACAGGGAAAACAAGTCCAATATGGTCATATAAAGAGAGCTAATTACTTGGCAGAGCAGTTCAACATATCCATGTACAGTGAGCTAACTACAAGGCAGTCAAGTCCACAATGTCCACATACAGAGACATAGCTACATGGCAGAGTAGTGCAACATTTCCAAATACAGAGTTCTAGCTACATGGCAGATGTGCCCAATGTGTCAATATGCTGAGAGCTAACTACATGGCAGACAAGTCCAATCTTTTCATATACAGAGGGATATCTACTTGTCAGATCAGTCCAACATTTCCATGTACAGAGTACTAGCTATAAGGCAGATGTGTATGACTTGACCATATACTGAGGTCTAGCTACATGGCAGAGTAGTCCGTCATGTCCATATACAGCGTACTAGCTACATGGCAGATGAGTCCAACATATCCATATACAGAGAGCTAGCTACAAAGCAGAAAAGTCCAGTATGTTCATAAACAGATAGCTACATATTTAGCATATCAGTACAACAGATCCATGTATAGAGAGCTTGCTGCATGGCAGAGAAGTCCAAAATGTCCATATAGAGAGAACTAGCTACATGGCATGGTAGTTCATCATTTCCATATACAGAGTTCAAGCTACATGGCAGATGAGTTCAAAGTGTTCATATACTGAGAGCTAGTACATAGCAGAGTAGTCCAACATGTCAATATAAAGAGTACTAGTGAACTGGCTAATGAGTCCAACATGTCCATATATTGAGAGCTAGCTACATGGCAGACAAGTCTAATATGTTCATACACAGAAAACTACCAATGTCCCAGATCTGTGTAACATATCCATGTACAGAGTGAGAGCTACATGCCATATGAGTTCAAAATATCCATATACAGAGAGCTACCTACATGGCAGGGTAGTGATACATTTCCATATACAGAGTTCTAGCTAAAAGGCACATGAGTACAAATTGTTTATATAAATAGAGCTAACTAATTGGCAGAGTACTCCAACATGTCCATATTCAGAGTTCTAGCTATTTGGAAGATGTTTCCAATGTGTCCATATACTGAGAGCTAGCTACATGGCAGACAAGTCCTGTATGTTCATATACAGAGAGCTACCCACTTGGCAGATCTGTGTAACGTACCCAAGTACAGAGAGATAGCTACATGACTGACAAGTCCAAAATGTCCATATACAGAGAGCTAATTACATGGAAGATGAGTCCACAGTGTCCATATACTGAAAGCTATCTTCATGGCAGATCATTCCAATATATCCATGTACAGAGAGCTATCTACATGGCAGATGGTTCCAAAATATCCATATGCAGTAAGCTAGCTACATGGCAGAGAAGTGCAACATTTACAAATACAGAGTTCTGCTACATGACAGATGTGTCCAACGTCTGTATACTGATAGCTACCTACATGGCAGATAAATCCTAAATATCTATACACAGAGAGCTAGCTACTTGTCAGACAAGTCCAACTTGTCCAAATAAAGAGAGCTAGCTACATGGCAGAGTAGTGCATCATTCCCATATACAGAGTTCTAGTTATATGACAGATGTGTCCAACATGTCCATATACTGAAAGCTGGCTACATTGCAGAGTAGTCCAACGTGTCCATATAAGGATACAGGCTACATGGCAGATGAGTCCCAAGTGTCCATATACAGAGAGCTAGCTACATGGCAGACAAGTCCAATGTGTTCATAGACAGAGTTCTGCATACTTGGCAGATCAGTCCAACATATCCATGTACATAAAGTTAGCTACATGGCTGACCAGTCCAAAATGTTCATATACAGAGAGCTACCTACATGGTAGCATAGTGCAACATTTCCATATACAGAGATCTAGTTACATGGCAGATGTGTCCAACCTCTCCATATACTGAGAGCTACCTACATGGCAGATACGTTCAAAAAGTCCATGCACAGAGAGATAGCTACATGTCAGATGAGTCCAAAATATCCATATACAGAGAGGTAGCAACATGGCAGACAAGTTTAATATGTTGATAGACAGAGAGCTACTTACTTGGCAGGGTCATGCAACACTTCCATATACAGTGTTCTAGCTACAAGGCACATGAATCCAACATGTCCATATAATGAGAGCTTGCTACATGACAGACGAGTCCAAAATTTCCATATACAGAGAGCAAGCTACTTCGCAGATCAGTCCAATATATCCATGTACAGAGAGCTAGCTATATGGCAGAAAAGTCCAATATGTTCATATACAGAGAGCTACCTACTTGGCAGATCAGTCCAACATATCCACCTACAGAGAGCAAGCTACATGGCAGACAAGTACAAAATGTCCATATACAGACAGCTAGCTACATGGCAGGGTAGTGGAACATTTCCATATACAGTGTTCTAGCTACAAGGCAGATGAGTACAACTTGTATATGTACAAAGTGCTAGCTATATGGCTGGTATTGCAACATTTCCATAAGCAGAGTTCTAGCTACAAGGCAGATGAGTCCAACTTGTCTTTATACAGAAAGGCAGCTACATGGTATGGAATTGCAACATGTCCATATACTGAGAGAAAGCTACATGGCAGACAAGTCCAATATGTTCATATACAGAGAGCTACCTAATTGGCAAATCAGTCCAACATATCCATGTACAGAGAGCTATCTACATGGCAGACGAGTCCAAAATGTTCATATACAGACAGGTAGCTACATGGCAGGGTAGTGCAACATTTCCATATACAGAGTACTAGCTACATGGCAGATGTGCCCAACGTGTCCATATACTGAGAACTACCTACATGGGAGATCAGTCCAAAATATCCATGCACAGAGAGCTAGCTACATGCCAGACAAGTCTTAAATGTCCATATACAGAGAGCTAGCTACATGGCAGAATAGTGAATCATTCCCATACACAGAGTTCAAGCTACATGGCAGATGTGTCCAACAAGTCCATATACTGAGAGCTAGCTACATCGGAGACAAGTTCAATATTTATATATACAGAGAGGTAACTACATGGCAGGGTAGTGAAATATTTCCATATACAGAGTTCTAGCTAAATGGCAGATGTGTCTAACGTGTCCATATACTGAAACTGAGCTATGTGGCAGTGGAATCCAACATGTCCATATACAGGATACAAGCTAGATGGCAGATGAGTCCAACACGGCCATATTATGAGAGCTAGCTACATGGCAGACAAGTCCAATATGTTAATAGACAGAGAGCTACCTTCTTGTCAGATCAGTCTAACTTATCCATGTACAGAGAGCTAGCTACATGGCTGAACAGTCTAAAATGTCCATATACAGAGAGCTACCTACATGACAGGATAGTGCAACATTTCCATATACAGAGTTCTAGCTACATATCAGATGTGTCCAACCTCTCCATGTATTGAGAGCTACCTACATGGCAGATCAGTTCAAAATATCCATGCACAGAGAGCTAGCTACATGGCAGAGCAGTGCATCATTTTCATATACAAAGCTCAAGCTACATGGCAGATGAATACAAAGTGTTCATATAATGAGAGTTAGCTCCATGGCAGAGTAGTCCAACATGTCCATATATAGAGAACTCGCTTCCTGGATAATGTGTCCAAAATGTGCATATACTGAGAGCTAGCTACATGGAATACAAGTCCAGTAAGATCATGTACAGAGAGGTACCTACTTTGAAGATCAGTCCAACATATCCATGAACAGAGATCTAGCTACATGGCTGATGAGTCCAACATGTCCATATACTGAGATCTAGCTACATGGCAGACAAGTCCAAAATGGCCATACACAGAAAGCTAGCTACATGGCAGGGTAGTGCAACATTTCCATATACAGAGTTCTAACTTCATGGCAGGTGTGTTCAACATGTCCATATTTGGAGAGTTACCTACATGTAGGATCAGTCCAACATGTCTTTATACAGAGTACTAGCTACATGGCAGATGAGTCCAAAATGTCTATATATAGAGAGCTAGCTACATGGCAGAGTAGTGCATCATTTCCATATACAGAGTTTAAGCCACATGGCAGTTGAGTCCAGTGTTCATATAATGAGAGAGAGCTACATAACAGAGTAGTCCAACATGTCCATATAAAGAATACTAGCTACCTGGCTAATGAGTCCAACATATCCATATATTGAGACCTAGATACAAGGCAGGGTAGTGCAACATTTCTTTATACAGTGTTCTAGCTACATGGCAGATGTGTCCAACGTGTCCATATACTGAGAGCAACCTACATAGCAGATCAGTCCAAAATTTCCATATAAAAACTACTAGCTACATGGCAGTTGAGTCCAACATGTTCTCATACTGAGAGCTAGTTACATGGCAGACAAGTCCAATATGTTCATATAAAGAGAGCTACCTACTTGGCAGATCAGTCCAACATATCCATGTACAGAGAGCTAACTGCAGAGGAGACAAGTCAAAAATGTCCATATACAGAGAGCTAGCTACATGGCAGGGTAGTGCAACATTTCCATATACAGAGTTCTGGCTACAAGGCAGATGAGTGCAAATTGTTTTTATACAGAGAGCTAGTTAAAAGGCAGCATAATGCAACATTTCCATATACCGAGTTCTAGCTACAAGACAGATGAGTCCATGTTGTCCATATACAAAGAGCTACCTACATGGTAGGGTAGTGTAACATTCCATATACAGAATTTGAGCTACAAGGCTGATGAGTCTAACTTGTCTATATACAGAGAGCTAGCTAAATGGCAGATTAGTGCATCATTTCAATATACAGAGTTCAAGCTACATGGCAGATGAGTCCCAAGTGTTCATATGCTGAGAGCTAGTTATATGGCAGAGTAGTCCAACATGTCCATATAAAGTGTACTAGCTACCTGGCTAATGAGTTCAACATGTCCACATACAGAGAACTAGCTACATGGCAGAGTAGTCCAACACGTCCATATAAAGAGTACTAGCTACATGGCAGATGTTTCCAACGTGTATATATACTGTGAGCTAGCTACATGGTAGACAACTCCAGTATGTTCATTTACATAGAGCTACCTACATGGCAGATGAGTCCAACATATCCATGCACAGAGAGCTAGCTACATGGCAGACGAGTCCAAAATGTCCATATACAGAGTGCTAGCTACATGGCAGTGTAGTGCAATATTTCCATATACAGAATTCTAGCTAAAAAGCAGATGAGTACAACCTGTCTATCTATATAGAGCTAGCTAAATGGCCGAGTAGTCCAACATGTCCATATTCAGGGTATTAGCTACATGGCAGATGAGTCTAATGTGTCCATATACTGAGAGCTAGCTACATGGAAGTCAAATCCAATATGTTCATATAGAGAGGTACCTATTTGGAAGATCAGTCCAACATATCCATGTACAGAGAGCTAGCTACATGGCAGATGAGTATAAAATGTCCACATATAGAGAGAGCTACCTATATGGCAAGGTAGTGCAACATTTCCATATACAGAGTTCTAGCTACATGGCAGATATTTTCCAAGATTTCCATACTTTGAGAGCTAGCTACATGACAGAGTGGTGAATCATTTCCATACACAGTGTTCAAGCTACATGGCAGATGAGTCCAAAGTGTTCATATATTGAGAGCTAGCTACATTGCAGGCAAGTCCAATATGTTCTATAAAGAGAGCTAATTATTTCACAGATAAATATAACATATCCATGTACAGAGAGCTAGCTACATGGCAGAGTAGTGCAACAATTCAATATACAGAGTTCTAGCTATATGGCAGATTAGTCCATCCTGTCTATATATAGAGATTTAAGTACCTTGGTCCAAGGTGTCCATAAATTGAGAGGTACCTACATGCAAGACAACTCCAATATGTTCATATACAGAGACCTACCTATTTGGCAGATCAATCCAACATATCCATGTACATAGAGCTAGCTACATTACAGACGAGTTCCAAATGTCCATATACAGAGAGCTACCAACTTGGCAGATCAGTCCAACATATCTATGTACAGAGAGCTCGCTACATAGCAGGATAGTGCAACATTTGCATATACAAAGTTCTAGCTACAAGGCAGAACTTTGTCTCTGTCTATATATAGAGAGCTTACTATGTGGCAGGGCAGTCCAACATGTTCATATACAGCGTACTAGCTACATCTCAGATGAGTCCAAAATGTCTATATACTGAGAGCTAGCTACATGGCAGACAAGTCTAATATGTTCATATGCAGAGAGCTACCTACTTAGTAGATCAATCCAACATATAAAAAGAGCTAGCTACATGACAGGGTAATGCAACATTTTCAAATACAGAGTTCTACTACAAGGTAGATGACTGCAACTTGTCTACATACAGAGAGCTAAGTACATGGCAATGCAGTGCAACATTTCCATATACAGAGTTCTAGCTACATGGCAGATGTGTCCAACCTGTCCATATACTGAGAGCTAGCTACATGGAAGACAAGTCCAATATGTTCATATATGGAGAGCTAATTACATGGCAGATGAGCCCACAATGTCCATATACAGAGTGCTAGCTACATAGCAGGGTAGTTAAACATTTCCATATACAGAATACGAGGTACAGGGCAGATGAGTCCAACTTGTCTAATTATAGAGAGCTTGCTACATGGCAGAGTAGTGCATCTTTTCCATATACAGAGTTCTAGGTACATGGCAGATGTGTTCAACGTGTCCATACTCTGAGAGCTAGCTACATGGCAGACAAGGTCAATATGTTTATATACAGAGAGCTACATTCTTATCAGATCAGTCCAAGATATGCAACATTTCCATATACAAAGTTCTAGGTACAAGGCACATGATTCCAACATGTCTATATACATAGAGCTAGCTTCATGGCAGAATAGCACAACATTTCCATATACATAGTTCTAGCTACATGGCAGATGTGTTCTACATGTCCATATACTGAGAGCTAGCTACATGGCAGAGCAGTACAACATGTCCATATACAGGTTACTAGTTACATGGCAATGAGTCCAACATGTCCATATACTGAGAGCTAGCTTTATGGCAGACAAGTCCAATATGTTCATATACAGAGAGCTACCTGCTTCGCAGATCATTGTAACATATCCATGTAAAGAGAACTGGCTACATGGCAGACGAGTCCAAAATGTCCATATACAGAGAGCTAGCTACATGGAAGTGTAGTGCAACATTTTCATATATAGAGTTTTAGCTAGAAGGAAGATGATTCCAACTTGTCTATATAGAGAGATCTAACTACATGGCAGGGTAGTGCATCATTTCCATATACAGAGTTCTAACTACATGCAGATGTGTCCAACGTGTCCAAATACTGAGAGCGAGCTACATGGCAGACAAATCCAGTATGTTTATATACAGGGAGCTACATTCTTATCAGATCAGTTCAACATATGCATGTAGAGAGTGCTAGCTACATGGCAAAGGAATCCAAAATGTCCGTATACAAAGAGCGAGCCACATGGTAGGGTAGTGCAACTTTTCCATATACAAAGTTCTAGGTACAAGGCACATGATTCCAACATGTCTATATACAGAGAG
>NW_006409021.1:633466-637906 GCF_000296735.1 Chrysochloris asiatica | reverse complement strand
TGAGAGCTAGCTACATTGCAGGCAAGTCCAATATGTTCTATAAAGAGAGCTAATTATTTCACAGATAAATATAACATATCCATGTACAGAGAGCTAGCTACATGGCAGAGTAGTGCAACAATTCAATATACAGAGTTCTAGCTATATGGCAGATTAGTCCATCCTGTCTATATATAGAGATTTAAGTACCTTGGTCCAAGGTGTCCATAAATTGAGAGGTACCTACATGCAAGACAACTCCAATATGTTCATATACAGAGACCTACCTATTTGGCAGATCAATCCAACATATCCATGTACATAGAGCTAGCTACATTACAGACGAGTTCCAAATGTCCATATACAGAGAGCTACCAACTTGGCAGATCAGTCCAACATATCTATGTACAGAGAGCTCGCTACATAGCAGGATAGTGCAACATTTGCATATACAAAGTTCTAGCTACAAGGCAGAACTTTGTCTCTGTCTATATATAGAGAGCTTACTATGTGGCAGGGCAGTCCAACATGTTCATATACAGCGTACTAGCTACATCTCAGATGAGTCCAAAATGTCTATATACTGAGAGCTAGCTACATGGCAGACAAGTCTAATATGTTCATATGCAGAGAGCTACCTACTTAGTAGATCAATCCAACATATAAAAAGAGCTAGCTACATGACAGGGTAATGCAACATTTTCAAATACAGAGTTCTACTACAAGGTAGATGACTGCAACTTGTCTACATACAGAGAGCTAAGTACATGGCAATGCAGTGCAACATTTCCATATACAGAGTTCTAGCTACATGGCAGATGTGTCCAACCTGTCCATATACTGAGAGCTAGCTACATGGAAGACAAGTCCAATATGTTCATATATGGAGAGCTAATTACATGGCAGATGAGCCCACAATGTCCATATACAGAGTGCTAGCTACATAGCAGGGTAGTTAAACATTTCCATATACAGAATACGAGGTACAGGGCAGATGAGTCCAACTTGTCTAATTATAGAGAGCTTGCTACATGGCAGAGTAGTGCATCTTTTCCATATACAGAGTTCTAGGTACATGGCAGATGTGTTCAACGTGTCCATACTCTGAGAGCTAGCTACATGGCAGACAAGGTCAATATGTTTATATACAGAGAGCTACATTCTTATCAGATCAGTCCAAGATATGCAACATTTCCATATACAAAGTTCTAGGTACAAGGCACATGATTCCAACATGTCTATATACATAGAGCTAGCTTCATGGCAGAATAGCACAACATTTCCATATACATAGTTCTAGCTACATGGCAGATGTGTTCTACATGTCCATATACTGAGAGCTAGCTACATGGCAGAGCAGTACAACATGTCCATATACAGGTTACTAGTTACATGGCAATGAGTCCAACATGTCCATATACTGAGAGCTAGCTTTATGGCAGACAAGTCCAATATGTTCATATACAGAGAGCTACCTGCTTCGCAGATCATTGTAACATATCCATGTAAAGAGAACTGGCTACATGGCAGACGAGTCCAAAATGTCCATATACAGAGAGCTAGCTACATGGAAGTGTAGTGCAACATTTTCATATATAGAGTTTTAGCTAGAAGGAAGATGATTCCAACTTGTCTATATAGAGAGATCTAACTACATGGCAGGGTAGTGCATCATTTCCATATACAGAGTTCTAACTACATGCAGATGTGTCCAACGTGTCCAAATACTGAGAGCGAGCTACATGGCAGACAAATCCAGTATGTTTATATACAGGGAGCTACATTCTTATCAGATCAGTTCAACATATGCATGTAGAGAGTGCTAGCTACATGGCAAAGGAATCCAAAATGTCCGTATACAAAGAGCGAGCCACATGGTAGGGTAGTGCAACTTTTCCATATACAAAGTTCTAGGTACAAGGCACATGATTCCAACATGTCTATATACAGAGAGCTAGCTACATGGCAGAATAGTGCAACATTTCCATATACAGAGTTCTAGTTACATGGCAGGTGTGTCCCACAGATCCATATACAGAGAGCTAGCTAAATGGCAGAGCAGTACAACATGTCCATATACAGGGTACTAGCTACATCGCAGCAGACTCCAACATGACCATATACTGAGAGCTAGGTAAGTGGCAGAATAGTTCAACATTTCCATATACAGAGTTCTAGCTACAAAGCATACCAGTCCTACATGTCTATATACAGAGAGGTAGCTACATGGCAGAATAGTTCAACATTTCAATATACAGAGATCTAGCTACAAGGCAGATCAGTCCATCTGGTCTATATACAGAGAGCTAGCTACATGGGAGAGTAGTGCATCACATCCATATACAGAGTTCTAGCTACATGGCAGATGTGTCCAATGTGTCCATATACTGAGAGCTAGCTACATGGCAGACAAGTCGAATATTTTCATATACAGAGAACTACCTACTTGGCAGATCAATCCAACATATCCATGTACAGAGAGATATCTACATGTCAGCCGAGTCCATAATGTCCATGTACAGAGAGCTAGCTACATGGCAGTGTAATGCAACATTTCCATATATAGAGTTCTAGATAACCAGGCAGTTGACTGCAACTTGTCTATATACAGAGAGCTAACTACATGGCAGGGTAGTGCAACATTTACGTATACAAAGTTCTAGCTACATGGCAGATGTGTCCATGGTTTCCATATACTGAGCGCTAGCTATATGGCAAAGTAGTCCAACATGTTCATATTCAGGGTACTAGTTACATGGCAGATGTGTCCAACTTGTCCATATTCTGAGAGCCACCTACATGGCAGACAAGCCCAATATGTTCATATACAGAGAGCTACCTACTTGGCAGATCAGTCCAACATATTCATGTACAAAGAGCAAGCTACATGGCAGACGAGTCCAAATTGTCCATATACAGAGAGCTAACTGCATGGCAGGGTAGTGCATCATTTCCATATACTAAGTTCTTGGTACATGGCAGATGTATAAAAGGTATTCATATAGTGAGAGCTACCTACATGGCAGATAAGTAAAATATATTCATATACAGAGAGATATATGCTTGTCAGATAAGTACAACATATCCATGTACAGAGCGCTAGCTACATGGCAGACCAGTCCAAAATATCCATGTAGATGGAGCTATCCACATGGCAGTGTAGTGCAACATTTCCATATACAGAGTTCTAGCTAGAAGGCAGATGAGTCCATCTTGTCTATGTACACAGAGCTAGCTGAATGGCAGAGTAGTGCAACATTTCCATATACAGAGTTTGCGCTACATGGCAGATGTGTCCAACGTGCCCATATACTGAGAGTTAGCTACATGGCAGACAAGTCCAATATGTTCATATACAGAGAGCTACCTACTTGTCAGAGCAGTGCAATATATTCATGTACAGAGAGCTAGCTACATGACAGAGGAGTCCAAAATGTCCATATACAGAGAGCTATCCACAGGGCAGGGTACTGCAACATTTCCATTTACAGAGTTCCAGCTACAAGGCAGATGAGTCCAACTTGTCAATATACAAAGAGCTAGCTACATGGTGAGTAGTACAACATTTCCATATACAGAGTTCTAGCTACATGGCAGATGTGTCTGACGTGTCCATATTCAAGGTAGTAGCTACATGCGTGATGTATCCAACATGTCCATATACTGAGAGCCACCTACACGGCAGACAAGTCTAATATGTTCTTATACAGAGAGCTACCTACTTGGCAGATGAGTCCAAATTGTCTATATACAGAGAGTTAGCTATACGGCAGAGTAATGCAACATTTCCATATTCACAGTTGTAGCTAAATGGCAGATTTGTCCAACATGTCCATATTCTGAAAGCTAGCTATATATCAGAGTAGATCAACATGTTCATATTCAGGGAAGTAGCTACATGGCAGATGTGTCCAATGTGTCCATATATTGAGAGCTAACTAGATGGCAGACATGTCGAATATGTTCATATACAGAGAGCTAAATACTAATCATATCAGTCCAACATATCCATGTACAGAGAGCTACCTACATGGCAAACGAATCCAAAATGTCCACAGAGAGAACGCTAGCTATGTGGCAAGGTAGTGTAACATTACCATATAAAGATTCTAGGTAATAGTCAGGTGAGTCTAACTTGTCCATATACAGAGAGCTTGATACATGGCAGAATAGTGCAACATTTCTTTATACAGAGTTCTAGTTACATGGCAGATATGTCCAACGTGCCCATATACTCAGAGCTAGCTACCTGGCTGAGTAGTACAACATGTCCATATACTGAGAGCTACCTAAATGGCAGACAAGTCTAATATGTTCATATACAGAGAGCTACATACTTATCAGATCATTCCAACATATCCATGTACAGAGAGCTAGCTATATGTCAGATGAGTTGAAAATGTTCATGTACAGAGAGCTAGCTACATGGCAGTGTAATGCAACATTGCCATATACAGAGTT
>NW_006409021.1:629960-632976 GCF_000296735.1 Chrysochloris asiatica | reverse complement strand
CTAAGTAAATGGTATGGTAGTGCAACATTTGCATATACAGAGATCTAGCTACATTGCAGATGTGTTCAACGTGTCCATATTCTGAGAGCTAGCTACATGGCAGACATGTCCAATATGTTCATATACAGAGAGCTAACTACCTGGCAGATCAATCCAACATATCCATGTACAGAGAGCTAGCTACATGGTAGACGAGTCCAAAATGTCCATTTACAGAGAGCTAGCTACATGGCAGGGTAATGCAATATTTTTATATACAGAGTTCTAGCTACAAGGCAGATGACTGCAACTTGTCTATATACAGAGAACTAACTAAATGGCAGGGTAGTGAAACATTTCCATATACAGAGTTCTAGCTACATTGCAATGTAGTCCAACATGTCCATATTCAGGATAGTATTTACATGGCAGATGTGTCCAACTTGGCCATATACTGAGAGCCACCTACATGACAGACAAGGCCAATATGTTCATAAACAGAGAGCTACCTATTTGGCAGATCAGTCAAACATATTCATGTACAAAGAGCTAGCTACATGTCAGATGAGTCCAAACTGTTCATATACAGTGAGCTAGCTACATGGCAGGGTAGTGCAACATTTCCGTATAATGAGTTCTTGCTACATCACTGGTGTGTCAAAGGTGTTCATATACTGAGAGCTACCTACATGGCAGACAAGATCAATATGTTCCTATACAGAGAGATATATACTTGTCAGATAAGTCCAACATAACCATATACAGAGAGCTAGCTACATGGCAGACCAGTCCAAAGTATCCATATACAGGGGGCTATCCACATGTCATGGTAGTGCAACATTTCCCTATACAGAGTTCTAGCTACAAGTCAGATGAATCCAACTTGTCTATATATAGAGAGCTAGCTACATGGCAGAGTAGTGCAACATTTCCATATAGAGAGTTCGAGCTACAAGGCAGATGTGTCCAATCTGTCCATATACTGAGAGCTAGCTACATGGCAGAGTAGTCCAACATGTCCATATACAGGGCACTAGCTACATGGTAGATGATTCCAACATATCCATATTCAGAAAGGTAGCTAAAAGGCAGAAAAGTCCAGTATGTTCATAAACAGATAGCTACCTACTTGGCAGATCATTCCAACATATCCAAGTACAGAAAACTTGCTACAAGGCAGATAAGTCCAAAATCTCCATATTAAGAGAGCTATCTACATGGCATAGTACTGCAACATTTCCATATACAGAGTTCTACCTACATGGCAGTTGTGTCCATATACTGAGAGCTACCTATATGGCATATCAGTCCAACATATCCATGTACAGAGAGCTAGCTACATGTTAGATGAGTCCAAAATGTCCATATACAGGGAGTTACCGACATGGCAGGGTCGTGGAACATTTCTATGTACAGAGTTCTATCTACAAGGCAGATTAGTCCAACTTGTCTATATACAGTTTTCTAGCTAATTGGCAGAATAGTGCAGCATTTCCATATACAGAGTTGTAGCTACATGGAAGATGTGTCCAATGTTTCCCTATACTGAGAGCTTGCTACATGGCAGAGTAGTTCAACATATCCATATACAGGGCACTAGCTACATCGCAAAGGAGTAGAACATGCCCAAATACTGAGAGCTAGCTACATGGCAGGGAAGTCCAATATGTTCATATACAGAGAGCTACCTACTTGGCAGATCAGTCCCAACTATCCAGTACAGAGCACTAGCTACAAGTCAGATTACTGCACCATGTCTATATACAGAGAGCTAACTACATTTCAGGGTAGTGCAACATTTCCATATACAGAGTTCTAGCTACATGGCAGATGTGTTCAACATGTCCATATACTGAGAGCTAGCTACAGGGCAGATTAGTCCAAAATATCCATGCACAGAGAACTAGCTACATGTCAGAATAGTTCAAAATGTCTATATACTGAGAGCTAGTTACAATGCAGAGTAGTGCATCATTTAGATATACAGAGTTCTAGCTATATGGCAGA
Source organism: Chrysochloris asiatica (assembly GCF_000296735.1). Classification (NCBI taxonomy): domain Eukaryota; kingdom Metazoa; phylum Chordata; class Mammalia; order Afrosoricida; family Chrysochloridae; genus Chrysochloris; species Chrysochloris asiatica. The sequence continues at coordinate 630,990 of NW_006409021.1, read as the reverse complement.
TGATTCCAAAGTGTTTATATACTGAGAGCTAACTACATGGTTGAATAGTCCAACATGTCCATATAAAAAGCACTAGACCGTGGCTTATGAGACCAACATGTCCATATACTTAGAGCTAGCATCATGGCAGATCAGTCACTCATGTCCATATACTGAGAGCTCGCTACATGTCCGATGATTCCAAAATGTCTGTATACTGATAGCTAGCTACATGGCAGAGTAGTGTAACATTTATATATACAGAGTTCAAGCTTTATGGCAGAGGTGTCCAAAGTGTTCATATACTGAGAGCTAGCTACATGACAGAGTAGTCCAACCTGTCCATATACACTGTACTAATTACACATGAGCCAAAATGTCCAAATACTCAGAGCTAACTACATGGCAGAAAAGTCCAATATGTTTATACACAGAGAGCTACATACTTGGCAGTTCAATCCAACTTATCCATGTACAGAGAGCTAGCTACATGGGACACGAGTCCGAAATGTCCATATACAGAGAGCTAGCTACAAGGCAGTGTAGTACAACATTTCCATATACAGAGTTTTAGCTACCTGTCACATGGGTACAACTTATCCATATCCTGAGAGCTAACAACATAACAGATCAGTCCAAAACATCCATGCACAGAGAGCTAGCTACGTGTGAGACAAGTTCAAATTGTTTATGTACAGCTACATGGCAGAGTAGTGCAACATTTCCAAATACTTTGTTGTAGCTACATGGCAGATGTGTCCCATGTGTCCATATACTGAGAGCTACCTACATCGCAGATCAGTTCAACATATCCATATACAGGGTAATAGCTACATGTCAAATGTGTTCAACATGTCCATATACTGAGAGCTACCTACATGGCAGACAAGTCCAATATGTTCATATACAAAGAGCTATATACTTGGATGATAAATCCAACATAACCGTGTACGGAGAGCTACCTCCATGGCAGATGAGTCCAAAATGTCCATACACAGAGAGCTAGGTACATGGCAGACAAATCCAATATGTTCATATACAGAGAGTTACC
>NW_006409021.1:627492-629036 GCF_000296735.1 Chrysochloris asiatica | reverse complement strand
TAGATGTTTCCAAACTGTCCATATACTGTGAGCTACCTCCATGGCAGATCAGTTCAAAATACTCATGCACAGAGAGCTAGCTATATATCAGGCGAATCAAAAAATGTCCATATACTGAGAGATAGCTACAAGGCAGAATAGTACATCTTTTCTATATACAGAGTTCTAGCTACAAGGCAGATGAGTCCCCTTGTCTATATACAGATAGTACGCTACATGGCAGAGAAGTGCAACATTTCCATATACAGAGATCTAGGTACAAGGAAGATGAGTCCATCTTGTCTATATACAGAGAGCTAGCTACATGGCATGTTAGTGCAACATTTCCATATACAGAGTTTTAGCTACAAGGCAGATGAGTCCAACTAGTCTACATACAGAGAGCTAGCTACATTGTAGAGTAGTGCAACATTTCCAGATACAGAGTTCTAGCTATAAAGTTGATGAGTCCAACTTTTCCATATACTGATAGCTACCTACATGGAAGAGTAGTCCAACATGTCTATATAAAGAGGGCTAGCTACAATGTGGATGAGTCCAACATTTCCATAGACTGAGACCTACCTATATGGCAGATCAATGCAAAATATCCATGCACAGAGAGCTAGCTCCATGTCAGACGAGTCCAAAATGTCCATATACAGAGGGCTAGCTACATGGCAAAGTCATGCTACATTTCCATATACAGAGTCCTATCTTCAAGGCAGATGAGTCAAACTTGTCTATATTCAGAGAGCTAGCTACATGGCAGGTAGTGCAACATTTCCATATGCAGAGTTCTAGCTACAAGGCAGATGAGTTCAACTTGTCCATGAAATGAGAGATACCTACATAGCAGAGTAGTCCAACATGTCTATAAACAGAGGGCTAGCTACAAGGCAGATGATTCCAACATGTCTATATACAGACAGCTAGCTACATGGCAGACAAGTCCAATATGTTCATATACAGAGAGATAGCTACATGGCAAGATAGTGCAACATTTCCATGTACAGAGTTCTAAGTATATGGCAGATGTTTCCAACGTGTACCTGTAATGAGAGCTAGCTACATGGCAGACAAGTCCAATTTGTTCATAAACAGAGAGCAAGTTACATGTTAGGATAGTGCAACATTTCCATGTACAGAGTTCTAGCTACATGGTAGATGTGTCCAACATGTTCATATGTGGAGAACTAGCTACATGGCAGAGTAGTCCAACATGCCCATATACAGGGTACTAGCCACCTGGCTAATGAGTCCAACATGTCCATATAATGAGAGCTAGCTACATGGCAGACAAGTTCAATATATTCATATACAGATAACGACCTACTTGGCAGATCAGTCCAACATATCCATGAACAGAGAGCTAGCTACATGCCAGATGACTCCAAAATGTCCATATACATAGAACTAGCTACATGGCAGGGTGGTGCAACATTTCCATAAACAGTGTTCTACCTACATGGCACATGTGTCCAACGTGTCCATATACTGAGAGCTAGCTACATAGCAGAGTAGTTCAACTTGTACATATTCAGGCTACTAGCTACCTGGATAAT